>NW_026614806.1:0-251672 GCF_030052815.1 Hevea brasiliensis
ATACAGTGTTGCCAATTCATTCACAACTTAAGTCATGACACAAATTTCCGATCAATGCCGCATTGTACACCACGACAAAGCAATCACAACCCCACTAATCAAAATCAATGAGGAAGGGAGCTAGCTATATAATGAGTACTCATCCGATCACCTCAACTGGTAAACCAGAGAGGGAAAAATAAACGATCACGACTCCATAAATGGAGAAGGAAATAAACGATCACAACTCCATAAATGGAGAAGGAATGATACGATACTATCATGCTAAGTGTGAACACAAAATCAATTCCAAACATTTTATTCAAAAGATTCGTGAGAATCCAATAAATTTCCAAAGTCATAATTTCATTTACAAAATGGCAACACAATTCGTAATTCACTTCAATTTCCACAAAAACCATTTACAGTGCTTTTCAATCAATAAGTATCCATCAATATCATTCAAACAATTTTTCACAGTTTCAAACCATTCACAATGTTTTTCAATCAATAAGTGTCCATCAAACACATTTCCACAATTTAAAACAATAATTTACAAATAGTCAATATTTATTTCAATTGAAAAATTCAAGAGAAATAGTTGTTGTGCACAAACCTCTGATGACTGTCTCCCTAGTCTGGACTCAGTGTTTCCTTCCCTTTCCCTGAGTCTTTAGTAACTGAGAAACACAATTTGAAGTGTTTCAGTGCTAAATTAATTTGTCTCTAACGATAATGTTCGATAAGTAATTCACTGCAAGCTATTAATTGCTTAATCACCTAATATACCGACCCTCAATGTGTTCTAGGTAAATTAGGTTTTAGTGTCATTAATATGTCACATTCGATAGGGTTTTAGGGTTGGTACACGTTACCAAAGTCATTTCCTTGTTTAGTGCATTTTAATGCAACTTGCCGGATTCCGGGATACTAGTTTGACCTAGACGGACGACTTAGTTCCCTCGGTTTTCGTGTTTCGGTCAAAACTACAAACTTGTAGATCTATGTCTTATGGAACGTGGTGCAAAATTTTAGGTCATTCCGAGTTAAGTAGACCAAGTTATGGTCATTATACTATTGCTGGTCAAATGGCATCAAATTAGGTCAATTTTAGGTCAATTTGGTCAACTCTGGTTCGGCCAGTTTTTGGACCCGAACTTGTGCAAGCTGTTTGACTTGCTTATGGTCATTTCTGGGCTTTGGTGTCTTCATAAGACTTGTAGGTATGGGTCTTAACTATTCATGGTTAAACTTTCAGGTCAATTGGACCTGTTTTGAGTGAGTTATGGCCTAAACACTCACTACTGCCCAATTGGTCATTTTTCAGGTCCTAATTGCACCTAATCCGAATTGGTCATTTTCTTAGGTCACCTTGCAAGCAGAATTTTGGTATGTTTTCTCAATGAAAGTTGGTACATTTTGTGCCTAGTTTCACCTCCAATTGGTCTCATACCAATTGAGGTTACGCATTTAATGTTATAGGCTAAAATGTACACTGCCCTTAGTTACCTTGCTTAACACACATCAATTACACACTTACATTACTACATGTCCACTTCCCTTTACCATATCTGTTTTGGTTCATTACCAAAGCCATATTCCACTTCACTTAAATGTCACTTTGGGCAGATTGCAATTATCCTCAACACACCAAATATAACTCTAATTCCCAAAGTCCAAATACAATTACACATACACATAAACATTACTAGTTTTTACATACACTTTACACAACAAATTCATATACATATCCATCAATCCTTAATGCTACAATTCTGCCTATATCTTCATGAACACATACACTTATCCAAGAGGTTCAAGGCTGCCGAAAATCCTCCTCAATACCCAAGTGTCCTACAATTCAACAATTTCCATCCAAATGCAAAAATCACCATATATATGTGAAATAATTTACTAGGATATTAAATCACCATAATCAACATCATTCCTCATCAAATATATGTACAATAAATCATTAAATTCATGACTCCATGGCTGTCCAAAATGGACATTTCAATAACTCTTCAAACTTGCAAATTTTCTTCACAAAACCAACACCCATAACATGTATACAAAGTTTATCAAAGAAATCTTCAAAAATGCTAACTTACCTTATGGTTGGAACTTGTTAAACCTTGATTAAACTTCTCAAATTTGGTATCAAACTCTTCCTTGAGATGTGTAGACAATTTTTCATGAAGCTATCTAAGTGTTTAGAGGTGAAATGAGGGAGTGGATGAAGGTTGCATGAACACGCCCATGGAGGTTTTCTCCTTTCCTTCAATTCGGCAAGTTTGAATGCAAATGAGAAAGATGAATTGCAGATGATAAAATGATTGTACACCTGCCCCATTTAGTATATATTAATCCCATAGTGCCCCACTTACTTAATTAGATCATATAATATGCTAATTGTTCATTTATTCCACATTAACCCATGATTTTAGATATTTACTTTAGGTACCACTAAATTAATTTTTCATTTTATTTTCTAAGTGTAATATTATTTATTTTTAATGGACATTTAGGTCAAAAGACAATTCGGGATGTCAAATGACCATAATGCCCCTATTCGGGTTGCATTCCCGATTTTTCGGTAATACCGGGTTTTGTCTGTTTTTCTATTTCTCACTATTCTTTGTACTAATTATTTAATTTTTCTTTGATCTTTTTAATGAGATTTGTTCTTCAATAAGGGTCTATTTAAGTCCTAAAAATGTTTTCCAGGGTTCCCCGCAGTCCAAGGCTAGTCAACGGTCCACGCCGTGACTTCTCGGTGCGGTCACACATCGCTAGGGTTTTCGGCTCGCTTAACTTGGTTACATTTCTTTGCTATGATTTTTCCTTTGTTTTTCTTGTATTTCCTTTTCTTGTATTTCATTATTTTATGTCTCCTCACCCATATTGAAGTGTGGTTCTAGGCATCCTAGCTGTCCGGACAACACTGGTCACCGGAACAGTAGAACGCACTACCGAACTTAGGGGTGTTACAATTCTCCCCCCCCTTAAATAAATTTCGTCCACGAAATTTTACCCAATAGCTATCTTACAATACTCATACGTTTATTTTCTCCTTTCTATATGATCGTATAATCTTCTTTTCCTCAAATTCGTATAAGACTTTTAACAATCTAATACAATGTTTAATTTGTTTGGATAACACCAATCTCCTCTTACTATTATGCTGTCTAATATTTCGATTCACGTTGCTTCTTGAATGACCCTTGAGGTCATGTTAGGATCATTCATCAATCATTGGTCCTCTGACCATTCTAATCCATAGTCTTCCTCACATTTGTAATATTTCTTTGTTATATATGAATCAACTGTTCAAATTTCTACTTCCATAACTCTTTTTATCTATCAATATTTTATAACTTACTTCCTTTGGTACTGAACTATAACCTTTCGATATTCTAACTTTTGAGTTTTAGATCCCTAAGTAGGATTTTCAAACTTATTTCTAACAATTAAATTCTGTCCTGGCATAACTATACCAAAACAGATGCCGTTGGCAACTATTCTCATCTAGATATACTATCGGGTAGTACGTAGCTCTACACAATAATCTCAAGTTAGTACTGAAATCTGCAGCTTACTCAATAGATCAAACTTTCCTATCTTTTATCCTTTTCGAATTCACTGATATCCGAACTTATTCTGATTACAATATCCATTAACAATTACTAACAGTAACATCTCTGCCTTCATCTAGAGCAATTCTATTTCTGTAACTTACTTTTACGTCCTCTTGCCTTACATTAAGTAGGCTCGCCAATTAGCTTTATAATTTATAGTGTGTCAGGAAATACTTTTCGCTGATAAACTCTTCCAAAACTAATTTCACTTATTATCACAATCCTTATCCTAAAGGACTAATCACTAATGCATCAAAATTTATTTCCCTGACCTCCTGTCCTAGCGGACTTGTTACTAGCACCTCAAAGTCCATTTTTGTACATGGAACCGCAATGCAATCAATGATGCTAGCACACACATAAGAATGGGTAGAACCCGGATCAAATAACACAAACACATCTTGGTTAAAAGTTGAGAAGGTACCAGCCACAACATCAGATGTCTCTGCCTCTTCTCTCTGTCTCATGGCATAGACTCTGACTGGAGCACTGTCTTGCTCTGAATGTTTTACTGTGCCTTGGCTGCCTGCTGGGTTACCTCTACCCCTGCCTCTACCTCTGCTGGGTGGTTGCGAACCTCTGGTGACAGGGCTTTGAACTGACCCTTCTGCAGTAGTAGGACGTGGTCCAACTCTGCGACTACTGGTGCAGTCCTTGGCAAAGTGTCCTGTGCCTCCACAATTATAACAGGCTCCAATAGCCTTATAGCATATCCCACCATGATATCTTCCACAATTTTCACATTGGCGGGAATGGTAGGAACCTCCGGTACTCTGCTGACTAGATAGAGGAGGTTTCTGTCCTGAATGTCTTCCCCTACCAGACTTCTTGCCACCTCTGCTGTGTCCTTCATAGTTCTTCCTCTTTCCAATAGGACCACTAGAACTCTGTTCTACTGATTTTTCCTCTTTCTCCATCTTTTCTGATTTCTTTTTCTCTGGTGCAGTCTCAAACTCAACTCTTTCTAACTCTAGGGCTTGAGAAACAAGTTCAGAGAAGTTAGTGTGTTTGAAGCCGAGCACTTGTACTCTGATACTGGGCTTCAAGCCAGTCTCAAACCTTTTGCATCTCTCCCTGCTGGTAGCAAGCAAACTTACTGCATAATGGCTCATGCGGGAAAATTCTCTTTCATACTCAGCCACTGATCTGCCCCCCTGTTTCAGACTTAGGAATTCTTGTAGCTTGTGGTCTACATAAGCATCAGGGACATATTTTTTACTGAATTCCCTGAGGAAGTCATTCCATGTTAGCACTGCAGGCTCTACCAGACTGTGGGGAATGGTTTTCCACCAGTCATAAGCATCCCCTTGTAGTAAGGATACTGAGTATTCAAGTCTGAGCTCCTCTATACAATGAAGTTTCTTGAACACCCTATCCATCCTCTCTAACCATTGTTCAGCCTCTAGAGGATCTACTGTCCCCTTGAACTCTGTAGCCCCATACTTCATCAATTTGTCATACTGCCTTGTAGGAGACTGTGGTTGTACTTCTGGTGTCTGTATTGGGACTTGAGTAGGCACATTACCAGCTATTTGTTGGAACATTGCAGCCATCTGCTGAGCGAAGCGAGCAGAAATCGCAGTCTGCAAGTTAGTCTTCTTTGAACCACTGACATTATGTACAGCTGGGGCATTCCCTTGCACCTCAGCCTCAATAGATTGATCGACTGAATGATCACCCTCTTCCATAGTCAATGCGAGGATTTTAGATCTCTTGAACAAATAACACAAGGAGATTTACTCTCGTTAGTGCATATTTATACTGTAATGTACTGTATGTATCAAACAATGATATTGAGCAGTTGTACTATAAAGAAAGAATATTCAAATAACATATGAAAACAGAATTTAAAAACTTTGCTCTGATACCACTAAAACATGTCACACCCTACCCCTCTGTAAGGCATAACATGATCCCGTAGTATACCTAATGGATTACCAACTCCGTCTACTGATAACCCATTAAATACACTACAAGGGATTTTAAAAACTTTTCTTACTTCATTTACAGTGGTGAGCACTATTTACAGGTGTTAAAGACTTTGGTGAACTGAAGTGAAACAACTAACTAATTTGAATTATTTGGAATTTCTATAAAAATTTTGGTAGAATGCCATCTATATTTTGGACAAAACAGTTCTTCAGAAAACCTGTAAAAAGCACACTTCAATATATTTCCAAATCTCAACTCCAACATACTTCTCAACACAACATTTTTCTCAATTCAAATCTATGGAAATTTTTCAAAGTCTGAGATAAGGAAATATAATACAATTTTTTTACAAGCCAAAACAACTCATAATTATTTTACAACTTCAAGGTACAATTTGAATTTACAACTGCTCAAAATCAAAAACAAAATGTACATACAGTGTCATACATTACAGTACAAAATGCAAAATGTGGTATACTCACTATACCCAAAAATCTCTCATTGAGGTACTAGCGGCCTAGTTCACGCCTGTCTGTCTCTCTACCTGCGACAACAATAAAAAGCTATCGCTGAGACAATGTCTCAGTGGTGCACAACATTAACCAAATACAAATTTAAATCACAATTCATAATTCAAATAAATGATGGATACGTAAAACCATAATTAAATTCAAGACAATAAATGTCATAAATAATTTAACACAATATCACATTAAATCTCAGTAATCGAAACATAGTTAAATTCAAAAGACAGTGAATGTCAATAAGAATTTAAACTCTATTTCACAAATTATCAAATCGCATGATAACACAATTTAGTCGAATAATTTAAGAATACAGTGTTGCCAATTCATTCACAACTTAAGTCATGACACAAATTTCCGATCAATGCCGCGTTGTACACCACGACAAAGCAATCACAACCCCACTAATCGAAATCAATGAGGAAGGGAGCTAGCTATATAATGAGTACTCATCCGATCACCTCAATTGGTAAACCAGAGAGGGAAAAATAAACGATCACGACTCCATAAATGGAGAAGGAAATAAACGATCACAACTCCATAAATGGAGAAGGAATGATACGGTACTGTCATGCTCAGTGTGAACACAAAATCAATTCCAAACATTTTATTCAAAAGATTCGTGAGAATCCAATAAATTTCCAAAGTCATAATTTCATTCACAAAATGGCAACACAATTCGTAATTCACTTCAATTTCCACAAAAACCATTTACAGTGCTTTTCAATCAATAAGTATCCATCAATATCATTCAAACAAATTTTCACAGTTTCAAACGATTCACAATGTTTTTCAATCAATAAGTGTCCATCAAACACATTTCCATAATTTAAAACAATAATATACAAATAGTCAATATTTATTTCAATTGAAAAATTCAAGAGAAATAGTTGTTGTGCACAAACCTCGATGTTGTCTCACGGTCCGGACTCGGTGTTTCCTTCCCTTTCTCGAGTCTTTAGTAATCGAGAAACACAATTTGAAGTGTTTCAGTGCTAAATTAATTTGTCTCTAACGATAATGTTCGATAAGTAATTCACTGCAAGCTATTAATTGCTTAATCACCCAATATACCGACCCTCGATGTGTTCTAGGTAAATTAGGTTTTAGTGTCGTTAATATGTCACATTCGATAGGGTTTTAGGGTTGGTACACGTTACCAAAGTCATTTCCTTGTTTAGTGCATTTTAATGGAACTTGCCGGATTCAGGGATACTAGTTTGACCTAGCCGGACGACTTAGTTCCCTTGGTTTTCGGGTTTCGGTCAAAACTACAAACTTGTAGATCTATGTCTTGTGGAACGCGGTACAAAATTTTAGGTCATTCCAAGTTAAGTAGACCAAGTTATGGTCATTATACTATTGCTGGTCAAATGGCATCAAATTAGGTCAATTTTAGGTCAATTTGGTCAACTCTGGTTCGGCCAGTTTTTGGACCCGAACTTGTGCAAGCTGTTTGACTTGCTTATGGTCATTTCTGGGCTTTGGTGTCTTCATAAGACTTGTAGGTATGGGTCTTAACTATTCATGGGTAAAATTTCAGGTCAATTGGACCTGTTTTGAGTGAGTTACGTCCTAAACACTCACTACTGCCCAATTGGTCATTTTTCAGGTCCTAATTGCACCTAATCCGAATTGGTCATTTTCTTAGGTCAACTTGCAAGCAGAATTTTGGTATGTTTTCTCAATGAAAGTTGGCACATTTTGTGCCTAGTTTCACCTCCAATTGGTCTCATACCAATTGAGGTTACGCATTTAAAGTTATAGGCTAAAATGTACACTGCCCTTAGTTACCTTGCTTAACACACATCAATTACACACTTACATTACTACATGTCCACTTCCCTTTACCATATCTGTTTTGGTTCATTACCAAAGCCATATTCCACTTCACTTAAATGTCACTTTGGGCAGATTGCAATTATCCTCAACACATCAAATATAACTCTAATTCCCAAAGTCCAAATACAATTACACATACACATAAACATTACTAGTTTTTACATACACTTTACACAACAAATTCATATACATATCCATCAATCCTTAATGCTACAATTCTGCCTATATCTTCATGAACACATACACTTATCCAAGAGGTTCAAGGCTGCTGAAAATCCTCCTCAATACCCAAGTGTCCTACAATTCATCAATTTCCATCCAAATGCAAAAATCACCATATATATGTGAAATAATTTACTAGGGTATTAAATCACCATAATCAACATCATTCCTCATCAAATATATGTACAATAAATCATTAAATTCATGACTCCATGGCTGTCCAAAATGGACATTTCAATAACTCTTCAAACTTGCAAATTTTCTTCACAAAACCAACACCCATAACATGTATACAAAGTTTATCAAAGAAATCTTCAAAAATGCTAACTTACCTTATGGTTGGAACTTGTTAAACCTTGATTAAACTTCTCAAATTTGGTATCAAACTCTTCCTTGTGATGTGTAGACAATTTTTCATGAAGCTATCTAAGTGTTTAGAGGTGAAATGAGGGAGTGGATGAAGGTTGCATGAACACGCCCATGGAGGTTTTCTCCTTTCCTTCAATTCGGCAAGTTTGAATGCAAATGAGAAAGATGAATTGCAGATGATAAAATGAGTGTACACCTGCCCCATTTAGTATATATTAATCCCATAGTGCCCCACTTAATTAAATCATATAATATGCTAATTGTTCATTTATCCCACATTAACCCATGATTTTAGCTATTTACTTTAGGTACCACTAAATTAATTTTTCATTTTATTTTCTAAGTGTAATATTATTTATTTTTAATGGACATTTAGGTCAAAAGACAATTCGGGATGTCAAATGACCATAATGCCCCTGTTCGAGTTGCATTCCCAATTTTTCGGTAATACCGGGTTTTGTCTGTTTTTCGATTTCTCACTATTCTTTGTACTAATTATTTAATTTTTCTTTGATCTTTTTAATGAGATTTATTCTTCAATAAGGGTCTATTTAAGTCCTAAAAATGTTTTCCAGGGTTCCCCGCAGTCCAAGGCTAGTCAACGGTCCACGCCGTGACTTCCCGGTGCGGTCACCCATCGCTAGGGTTTTCGGCTCGCTTAACTTGGTTACATTTCTTTGCTATGATTTTTCCTTTGTTTTTCTTGTATTTCATTTTCTTGTATTTCATTATTTTATGTCTCCTCACCCATATTGAAGTGTGGTTCTAGGCATCCTAGCTGTCTGGACAACACTGGTCACCAGAACAGTAGAACGCACTACCGAACTTAGGGGTGTTACACGGGTAAGGGGTGTCACACTTTCACCACAGCAATTCCTTCATATGTGACTTCTAGTTTGTCCCATATTTCTTTTGCAGTTTGACATCCTGAAATACGATTATACTCATTAATATCAAGAGCACAATGAAGAATATTAATAGCCTTGGCATTTGCAGAAATTTTCTTCCAATCATTATCATCAAATTCAATTTCAGCTTTAGGAATCTGTACCGTTCCTTCACTGGTTTTATAAGGAATATGAGGACCATCTTTAATTATCCTCCAAGCATCAATGTCAACAGATTGTATAAAGTTTCTCATTCTAGTTTTCCAAAAGGAGTAATTTGTGCCATTAAAAAGTGGTGGTCTAGTGATGGAATAACCTTCAGCTAAGGAGGCAGGTATACCAGCAGAGTTTCTAGATGAACTAGCCATGTGTATGGATCACTCTAAAGGGTTTAATCCTTAAGCAAGAGAGACAAGCTCTGATACCAAATTGATGTCCCAAAATATGTCCAAGAGGGGGGTGAATTGGATTTTAAAAATAATTTTCGGTTCTTGCTCAAAACCTTTGAAAATTACAGCTAGGTTCAACTCAATTGACTAATGTGAAATATGAACAATACAGCTCTATTGACAAGTTGATTCAAAGTTAGGCTATATGCAATCAGTATACTGATCTAACAAATTATATCAGCATTAATGAGAGATATCGATGTCTGGATAAGTTTTAACATAGCAACAGAGCGGTATACGGATATATTAATTGACAGCAAATCAAATAACAAGCAGATTATATCAGATATCAGCAAATTCAGCAGTAAACTAATTTTCTCAGTTTGCAGCAAGGTTAACAGCAAACAATATCAACTTTCATATCAACAAAAGCATACCAACCATAAAGTTAAATTGCATAAATGTAAAGAGCAAGGGTTGAGAAACTGAACACTGAAATTTTTATAGTGGTTCGGCTCAACTAGCCTACATCCACTCTCTTAAAGATCCCACTTTGAGTCTTCACTTCATTATTCTTCTCTTTTAAAGGCAAGAGACAAAAAGCCTTTTACAAATCTTCTCACCAAAGCTTTTACAAGTAGCCTCACACTTCTACCAAGTGTTATCCCAAACACTTTTTACAACCAAGCTTCACTAGGTGCTTGAATGACCTCTCATAAATGATAATAATGTGTTTAAAACTCACTCTCACTCAATACAACAGAATCTATAAAGAATAGATGAGTAAATAAGCCAATGATGAGCAATAAAAACACTTTGAGCACTTTGAATGAAAGCTTTTATGATTTTGAACAGTGGAGAGTCTTTCATTAAGTGCAAAATGGCCAAAGGTAGGTGTATTTGTAGCTTTGGAACGTTTTTTACCGTTTGAGAACTCATTTGAACGTTACAGTTACGAATTTCAAGAAAATAGCCGTTATTTTGTCTTTTTCTGCGATGTAGTGCAGAGTTGAGATAGTTAGCATACTAGAGAAATAGCAAACCAATTAGCATACTAAAATAAGTAGCAAACCAGTTAGCATACCAGGAAAACTTTTCTGCATAACTTTCAAAACTATAAAACTTTACAGCAAATCACAGTCAAATACTTTTAGGCCAATAATGATATTCAAAATAAAATCTTTTGAGGGATTGAAAATAAGTATCATTGACTTCTACTCCTTAATTCTTTTCACAAGCAATCCTAGAAATTAAAACTAACTTTTATACTATATGTACCTTCAAATCTGATTTTCAATGCAGCCTTGAAAAGTAACCTTTTCTTCTTTTATCTCCTTTGATTCGTTCTGTGTTATCTTTAGAATGACATCCTTTCTTCAGAAGCACGAATCCATCATGAAATCCTTGTGACTTTTCTTTTTGTTCTTTTGAGAAGCACAACACTTAAAACAATGTTAGTTTGATTCTAGTTGAGTTTTGGTATCATTAAAATCTATGCTCCTTTGAGCTTGTGGGGTCAACATAGAGCTTGCAGCAATTATCTTCGCACTGAAGATATGGAGGCATTACTTGTATGGTGAAAAGTGCTACATTTACATAGACCACAAAAGTCTAAAATACTTGCCAATCCAGAAGGAGCTCAACCTTAGACAGAGGCGATGGATTGAGTTTCTGAAGGACTATGATTGTGTGATTGACTACCATCCTGGGAAGGCAAATGTAGTTGCAAATGCCTTGAGTAAAAAATCCATCACAGCTTTGAGATCATTGAATGCCCATCTATCCTTGGCTCGAGATGGAGCTATTTTGGCTTAGTTGCAAGTGAGGCCAAACCTGTTACAACAGATTTTAGATGGGCAGAAGGTAGATGAAAAATTAATGACTACTGTGAGTAAAATCTCAGAGGGGAAAGCAACTGACTATGAGGTGAAAGCAGATGGGTGTCTCTACTACAAAGGAAGAGTATGTGCATCAGATGGTAGGGAATTGAAAGTCAGTATCATGAAAGAGGCACACACCAGTGTTTATGCTATGCACCTAGGAAGTACAAAAATGTATCATGATCTGAAGTTTTAGTATTGGTGGCTTGGTATGAAGAAGGACATAGCTGACTATGTGACTAAATGCTTGACATGTCAGCAAGTCAAGGAAGAACATCAAGTTCTATCGGGTTTGCTACAGTCTATACGCATACCTGAATGGAAATGGGATCGGGTCACCATGGATTTTGTAAGTAGTCTACCTCTCACCTAGAATAAGCATGACGTAGTATGGGTGATAGTAGATAGATTGACAAAGTCAGCACACTTTCTGCCAGTTAGGACTAACTACTCACTGGAGAAGTTAGCAGAATTGTATATCAGTGAGAAAGTTATACTGCATGGAATTCTACTTTCCATCACATCTGATCGAGACCCAAGGTTTACATTGAGATTTTGAAAGAAGTTGCATGAATCCTTGGGTACACAACTGCACTTCAGCACAGCTTTCCATCCTCAAACAGATGGGCAATCAGAAAGAGTAATCTAGGTAAACAATTGAAATTAATTGAACTAATACAAATATTGAACTGAAATGATAATACTAATATGAAATATATGTTAGGTCCTTAAGGATATGCTGAGGAGTTGTGTCATTCAGTTTGAGGGAAGTTGGGATAGATACCTCCCACTGGCAGAATTTGCATACAACAATAGCTACCAAGCTAGCATCCAAATAGCCCCGTATGAAACACTGTATGGGAGGAAATGTAAAACTCCAGTGTGCTGGACTGAATTAGGTGAAGATAAATTGGTAGGGCCAGACCTAGTGAAACAGACTGAGGAGAAATTAAAACTAATCAAAGCCAATCTGAAGGTTACCTCAGATAGATAAAAATCCTATGCCGACCTTGTAACACCCTCATTTTTGTAGTCCGTACGTCCTACTATTCTGATAGCTAATGTTTGCCCCAAAAAGTCAAAATGTCTGGAACTACACTCCAGTGATAGTAAGCAAGCATAAAATAATGAAATATGTGATGAGAAAAATTAAGGAAAAATAAAAGAGATAAAATGTGACTAAGTTAAACAAGCCAAACCCGTAGCGATGGGTGACCGCACCGGGAAGTTACGGCGAGGACCGTTGGCTAGCCTTGGACCATGGGGAACTCGGGGAAATATTTTCGAGACCTAATTAAAGGTCTACTGAGGTGTAATTGACATTGGAAATGTCAAAGAAAAATTAGTAAGTCAGTACAAATAAAAATGAAAATGTAAGAAAATCAGTGGTACAAGGAGTAAATCACTGGTACCGAAAAAGTCTGGATTAGGCCCGAAGAGGGGCATTTTGGTCATTTAACACCTAGAGTTGACTTTTGACCTAAATGTCCATGAAAAATATGTGGTATTATATTTTGAAAATTTAATGAAAAATGAAATTCAAGATAACATGTAATTAAAAGAATTATGAGGGCATTATGGCAATTATGATAACTTTGAATTATTATAATGTTAATCATAATTAGTGGGACTTAGTGGAGAATTAGTGGACCATATAAATACCCATAAGTGGACAGCAATGACCACTTCAACATTCATTTCTTCATTTTGCACAACCATGGCCGAAACATATTCTCTCAAAATCTCCATGGAAGGTTTCAATCAAAGCTCTCAATCCTCACCATTTTTCCACACAAAACCACAAGGTGCCTTCACAAGAACTTGTCCTTACCTCATGGGCAGCATGTAGGCAGCAAAAAGAAGAAGTTTTGGTGAGGTTTAGCAAGCACCAAATAAAGGTTAGTGGTTAATCTTTCCATTTTCCTTTACTAATCCTTGTGTTGAGCTTTGGGTAAGTTGAATTGCTAAGAAAAATTGAGGAAATGATTGAGTATTGGTGAACCTTAGTTTTGGCAGCCATGGAACTTCATATTGTATAGCTTGCTTGTGCATGTAGATGGTAGTTTGAAATGTTAAATTAAATGTTTAATTGTATTGAAGTTGAATTCCATGTGCGAAGTTGAATGGTAAGCTTGAAAAGTGAAAATGGAAGTTGATGTGTATGTATAATTTTTGGGCAGTCTCAAATTGGAAATTTGTAATGTTCAAATTCATGAAATGTTGTTGAAATATTGTACAAAAATTTGGCAGCATATATGTGTGTGGAATAGTAGTGATAGGTATGTAATTTGATGATGGAAGTTTGTGTGATGATTAGAAGTATTTATGTGTATACATTGTTGGGATTGAACTTTGTGAATGGTGACTGCATTTGGTGTATTTAAAGTGGTTATATTCTGTCCAAGTTGACCTATAATGTAGATAATGGAATGGTTTTGGTTAGTGCCAAATGCAGAATATGGTGGGGAAATCAAGATATAATTAGTAAACTTGTGTTTGGTTTGGTGTTTGAAAAGGATGTAGAGGGCAGTGTGCAAATGGACCTATAGCCCTAAGTTTGTGGCTCCAATTGGTATGAGGCCGATTGGAGGTGAAACTAGGCACAAAATGTGCCAACTTTCATGAAGAAAGTCTACCTAAATTCTATCCAGAAGGTGACTTGAAAAATGACCAAATCCGGATTAGTGACTTGGAAGCTTGAAAATTGACCATTTGGGCAGTAGTTAGTGTTTTGCCCATAACTCACTCAAAACAGTTCTAATTGACCTGAAATTTTTACCATGAATATGTTAGACATAGATCTACAACTCTTATGAAGACACCAAATCCCAGACATGGCCAGAACCAAGCCAAATAGCTTGCACAAGTTTGGCTACCAAAACTGGCCAAAGTGAAAATGACCTAAAAATGACCTAAGCCTACAATTTTAGTGCATTCTGTCCAGCATTGGTAAATTGACCATATCTTGGTCTACACAACTCAAAATGACCTGAAATTTTACCCCGCATGCAATAAGAGATAGACCTACGAGTTTGTAGTTTGGACTGAAACCCGAAAACCGAGGGAACTAGGTCGTCTGGCTAGGTCAAAATAGTACACCGAAATCTAGTAAATTGCAATAAAATGCAATACACTTGAAAATGAATATGATAACATATACCAATACTAAAGGGCTATAAAATGAGACATATTGGGAACATTAAAATTAATTCACCTAGAGTGCATCAAGGGTCAACATGATAAGTTCAGTAATGAAATGAATTGAAGGGAATAGTACCAAGAAAATTTAGATATTGGATTTTATGGTTGGAAATAAATTCATTGAGTACTGAAACACTTTAAATTGTGTATTTCAGTTGATAAGGATATTGAGAAGCATAAAGAACATTGAGTTAAGGCCTAGGAGCGACTCAAATCAGGTTTGTGCATAACTAGTTTTTAACTGATTTTGTTCTGAATATTTCATATGATTAAATGACATATTTTTCTTATGTATTATGTTTAACAAGCATTGGATTTAATTCAATGATTATTGAAATTGTTATAATATGTATGAATTTAGCTTTGTGAAATGGTATTTCCACAAGTATTAAGCATTGTTGTGAATTGAATAAATTATGTTTTGAAAAATTGTGATAGAACATGTTTTGAATTTTGATGGGTAATTTGCATGGAAAAATGTAAATTTATGATTTGAATTGTGATGAGCATAAAAATTATTGGATATTGGAATTGACTTTGAATCGAATTGTATTGTGATTTATGCTCACTAAAAGGATTGTGATATTGTTTTATATCTAACTATAGATGCTTGACTAGGTTATTACCCGTCTCTCTCATTTGTTGAGAAGACAATGGAGTTAGTTATGTTTTTATTACCATGGTACGTGCACAGGCTTAGATTCTCCTCTTATTAGAGGTTAGATCTAAGTTTTTTATTTATTATGGCCCTTTCAGAAGATTCATTATTGTGATGTGTATTGTGCATAATGATTCGACCCCCCCGACCATAGGGAGTTAGAATCCCATTCGACATCCCCGACCATAGGGAGTTAGAATCACCCCGAAGATGGCCCTTTCGGATTAGTCTTGCATAGTTAGTGAGATAAAGAATGGCTTTTGAGATAAAGAATGGCTTTCGAGATAAAGAATGGTTATTGAATAGTAAAGAATTTCGATTTCAAATGGGATTTATGTATAATTGATTTTGTTAGAATTACCTTAAATGGTTAGTTATGATTTGATAAATTGAATTTCGTGATCAAAGTCATTTTATACAAATGATTTATATTATTGGCAATGAATATTTTGAGTTTTGAAATTTGATGAGTATCCAGATTTCCAAATTATTTGCTGTAATTTTTGTTAAGGTATATTGTACTATGTTTTAAGTTATAGTTGTGCACCACTGAGTTCACCACTCAGCGATAGCTTTGTATGCTGTCGCAGGTGAAAAGAGCATAGAGCAATTGAGTAAGCTTCTTTGAAGAGACATTCAGATCAGCTCCAAGAATACCCATGTACATAGGTTTTGTAAATTATTTGAGCAATTATATAAAAACTCTTGTAAAATATTTTGGTATGTAATTAAATGTAAATTATTGTGATATAAATGTTGAGTCTTGTAATCAATGAAATGTTCTTTATGATGAGATTGGTTTGAAAATGAATTGATTTGACTATTGAGATTTGAATTGTGAGTTGAAATGAAGTTATTGGAGTTGTATTTGAGAAAACATATTGGGAGTGTTTTCCTTTTCAGGTTTGAAGAACTGTTTTCTCAAAACACAGCCGGCACTTTGTCGAAATTTTGAAAAAAAATTTATAACACCATATTTTAATCGATGATTTAAATTTCACGAAAATTATTTTAAAATCCCTTGTAGTATATCTAATGGGTTATCGGTAGGCGAAGTACAGTAATTCATTAGGTATACTATGGGATCATGTTACATCTTACGGGGGAGTAAGGTGTGATAGACCTGAAGAGAAAAGAAATAGAATATGCGGTTGGTGACAAAGTGTTCCTTAAGGTGTCACCATGGAAGAAGGTACTAAGGTTTGGAAGAAAAGGTAAGTTAAGCCCTAGGTTCATTGGCCCATATGAAGTCATTGAACGTGTGGGTCCAGTGGCCTACAACCTAGCTTTACCTTCAGAGCTGGATAAGATCCACAACGTGTTCCACGTATCTATGCTAAGAAGATACTGCTTAGATTCTTCACATGTCATCTCCATGGAAGAAATTGAAGTACAACCGGATTTGACATATGAAGAAGAACCCATACGGATCCTAGCTCGGGAAGTGAAAGAGTTGAGGAATAAGCAGATTCCACTGGTGAAAGTGCTTTGGAGGCACCATAACACCGAGGAGGTAACTTGGGAAAGTAAAGAGATGATGAGACATTAGTTCCCTCAACTGTTTGCATCAGGTAAATTTTGAGGACAAAATTTAAATTAGAGGGGAAGAGTTGTAACACCCTCACTGTAGCAACTCCGTACATTCTACTGTTCCGGTGATCGGTGTTAGTCCGGATAGCTAGAACGTCTGGAAAAATATTTAAACTAAAGTGAGGAACCCTAATTAACTCAAATATTAAAAAGAAAAATTTAGGAAAAATTTCAGAAATAAAATACAATTAACTTAAATGAGCCGGTGTCCTAGCGATGGGTAACCCAGTGGAAAGTTGTGGTACTCGCAACTAGAAAAATGCTTAGGGTTCCTATGGCATTAGAATGCCAAGAAAATGCTTAGAAAAATTTTTCAATCGGTACAAACAATTTTGGTCTGTTAAGCCAAACAGAAGGCATTTTAGTCATTTCGTCTTCAGAGATGATTTTTGGCCTACTTGTCTAGTTAATTAAATAATTATCATGACACAAAATGTGAATAAATATTGATAAAATTAAATTGAAAATGAGTAGAAAGAAAGGAGAAAAGAAAATGAAAATTTAAGTGGAATTATTACCTAAGCAATGATGTCATAATGCATGAATTAAAAATTACAAAAAATAAAATTCAAACCAATGGGAAATTTCCAAGCTAATTAAAAGGATAAAGCCTCATTAAATTGAAAAAAATAAAAATAAAAGAACTTCAGATTGTCTTCCCCAAACCAGCCAGCTGCCATTCCCCTCTCTTCATTGAAGAAGTTTCCTCACCTCTTCCAAAACTTGATTCTACTCCACTAAACCCTAAATCCACTTCAACAAAACTTGTCTATACAACTTGGCAAGGTGTTTGGCTGCCAAGAAAAGCCAAGAAACTGAAGTTTTTGAAGGGAGAAATTCAGCTCCAACAAGGTTAGTGTCCAACTCTTACCATTTTTGGTTTAGTTCATGTTTGATGGCATTAATTGTGTAGGAATTATAAGAAAATAAAATAAACATATGTGTGTGTGCACCCTACAAATTTCAACAGCTAGGGTTGGTTAGGGTTTGGTGATTTTGCTTGATAGCAAAGTGGTGATGAGCAGCCCTTGGTATTAAATGAGTGATTCAACATAATTGTGTAAGTGAAATACAAAGTTTATGCATGTATGAACATGAAAAATTGGACATTTGAACACCATTAGGGTTTGCTCATGCAATGGTATGTTAACCTTGTAATGGTCAATTAGTGACCATTTAAATGTGTGTGAGAAGGAATTGAAGTGAGTAAGGGCGTTGGAGTTGAAATGAGGTGTGCTGCCCTTGGTGAGCTGCAGGATTGGTTGTGAGTCTAGCAGGTTTGGGCAGCCATAAATGGAGTTGTATAGGTTCAATTGGTACAAGGTAAATTGGACATGAAATTAGACACATAATGGCATAACTTTGGTGAAGAAACCCTGCCTAGAAAACCAAACCAAGTTGACCTAAAAATTGCCCTAATCCGGGTGACTTGCATTCTGTCTGGGCAAAATGACAAAATAAACAGTGTCTATTCATTTGGTCATAACTCAGTGTAGAAAGGTCCAATTGACCTGAACTTTTACTAGCAGAAAGCTAAGACATAGACCTACAACTTTCACAAAGAAACAAACCCAAATTTTGATCATAACATGTTCAAAAATTGACCTGCAGTCAGTGTACAAAATACTATAGATTTGGTTATGTCCAGAAAATTCTAGAAATTTGTAATCCAGCCAGTTATGGTGTTTAGGCCATAACTTGAGCTATAAAACTCCAAATGGGGTGATTCAAGAAAAGAAATGTGACTAGACACAATAAGGAACAACTTTCATGAAGACAACTTTGCCAAATTCCTACTATACAAATGACCAATGGAACAGTAAATATAATGTTTGAAATCTGAAAATTGTGAATAACTAACACTAAGCTTAAAAATGGTATTGGCAACCAATACCAACAACTTTAGAATGCAAAATGTGATATGTTGGGAGTATTTGAACCAGTGTACCTATTGTTCAACATTTTAGTTGACTAATGAAATGAATAGTAACACTTAAACTTAAATTTCAAGAATTGTAAAATTTAAAAGTGTAACATGCCCTAGTACACCTAGCAAGATTGGTTTGGATAGGTTGGCAAGCCAATAGGGTTCAGTTAGTAGTACTGCACATGGCATTATGCCATTATGTGATTTCATGGCTTTTAGCCATTCTGACATTGTGATAATACTTGGATTTGTGCCTAATGTTATTATAGCTTATTAGCTGTTCTGTTGCACATCGGGAGATGCATATGTGACCGATGTGTGACGGCCTGAGGTACTTAATACCCAGTGCCAATTTACCCGTTTATCCAGTCCAGTCATCCAGTATAGGTTACTTGAGTAGCCAAAAATGAAAGTTGATAAATTTAATGAAATAATGAATATAACAAGTACCAAATAAATATGACAATGAATAATTATCGAAAATTTATCTGCATAACACATCAACACATTCACTGCATATTTATTTCCTGTTATTACTTTTTATTTTATTATTGGCACCATTAAGCATTATTGCTTAGCGCGTTGCTTTTTGCCACGTGTAGGTTCTGGAGAGATCAATAGAGAGCCCAGTAGGCCACAGACTGGGTGAGACCATCTGCAGCTCTGCATAGTATCCGTGTCACCTCATCGACTTCAGTGCATTGGTAGGACACTAGGTTTCATTTTTGTATTTTGTAATTAACTTTTATTTTCTCATGTGTAATTGAGACTTATGTAACGTATTTTGGTATTAATGTAAATAGTAGAAATTTGTGTTTATAAATGAAAAATTGAGTATTTATTTATGACTTGTATATGAATATCATGTGAGATGAATGAATGAGAAATGGAAATGTTGTTGAAAAATATTGAGATTTTGTTGATAAAATGGAGTTTGGGAATGATTTAAAACATATTGGAAGTGTTTTTCACAGGTTCGGAAGAACTATTTTCTCCATTTTTAGCCGGTACTCTGCCGGATTTTCTATAAAATTTGTGAAATCTCAAATAAATTTATGATTTCAATAAATGACTAGAATGAATTATATTTCACAAATTGTACTTCATAACTATGAAAAAAAGTAAATAAGGAAAAATAAAAATAATTGAAATAGAATAGGGTGTTCCGGTACACGGTGTCGCATATCTTACTCGGCTATACTGTAGACGGGTAAGGGGTGTCACATTTAGTGGTATCAGAGCACGGTTTAGGCATTTCTGGGTCTAGATCGAGTCCATACCACGCATTGCATTTGTAAGAGTCGAGGTGACGCTAATGCATATCTGTTTGTCTTTGTTATTTTGAATAGGATATGGACCCCACATCTTAGAGGGCAATTGAGGAGCAAGTGGAGAGTCATGGTCCACCTGCAGCAGCTGGGACTGGGGGTAGGGGAGAACCTACTCCAGCAGAGCCTGCTCAGCCTCCACAGGCCATGTTCCAGCATATGGCCGAGTTCTTCAGACAAATGGCTTGGGTAATGCCACCACCACCACCTCCACAGCAGAAATCACATCTGGAAAGATTAAGAAAATTTGGAGCTGTGGATTTCTTTGGCAAGAGAGAAGATGATTCTGTTGCAGTCGAAAACTGGTTGAACAGAATAGGAAGGGTTTTAAAACAACTCCACTGCACTCCAGAGCAAAACTTAGAAGCTGCTGTATCTCTATTGCAAGATGATGCCTACCAATGGTGGAATACAGTGTCTAGTGAAGTATAGCCAGAACTAATAACTTGGGACTTCTTCCTCTCATAATTCAAGAAGAAGTATGTGGGTAGTGTATACCTGGATGAGAGAAGGAGAGAATTTATTAGCCTGAGGCAGAGACAGCTGACAGTGGCCGAATATGAAAAGGAATTTGTCAGATTGAGTCGTGATGGAAGGGAGAGAGTCCCAAATGAAGCCGAGAGGTGTAAAAGATTTGAAAAGGGATTAAATGACAACATAAAGATCATGATTACTACCTTGGCAATCACAGACTTCACCAAGTTAGTGGAAGCTGCATTAAAAGTTGAGAAGGTTAGAATAAGTGAGCAGACTAGAAGGGAGAGATAGCAGAAGAGGGGCCCAGGTCAGTCTAGCTCATCTCCTGCACCTGGGAAGAAGTTCAAAGGTCCACATGCACAGAGTTCAGGTCAACCTCAAGGTCAGGGTCAGTCCTAGGAGCCCAGGCCACAGTTCACCCCTAGGAGAGGTCAGTCCACATGTAACACCCCTAAGTTCGTAGAGTGCTCATTGCTTCGATGACCGCTTTGTCTGTCCGGACAGCTAGGATGCCTAGAACCACACTTCAATGAGAGTGAGGAGACATAAAATAATGAAATACAAGAAAAGAAAGTACAAGAAAAACAAAGGAAAAATGATAGCAAAGAAATGTGATCAAGTTAAACGAGCCGGTACACCTAGCGATGGTGATCAGATCGGAAGTCACGGCGTGGACCGTTGACTAGCTGGATCATGGGAACCCTGGAAAACATTTTTAGGACATAAATAGACTCTTATTGAAGTATAAATCTCATTAGAAAGATTAAAGAAAAACTAAATAATTAGTACAAATAAAAGTGAGAAATCAAAAAACAGACAAAACCCGGTAATACCGAAAAATCAGGAATGCCACCTGAACAGGGGCATTATGGTCATTTGACATCCCGAATTGTCTTTTGACCTAAATGTCCATTAAAAATAAATAATATTACACTTAGAAAATGAAATGAAAAATTAGTTTAGTGGTACCTAATACAAATAGCTAAAATCATGGGTTAATGTGGAATAAATGCACATTTGGCTTATTATATGATATAATTTTTTTTTAGTGGACCACTAAGAACATTAAGTGGATTAAATATACTCATAAGTGGGCAGATTTCTCCCACTCAAACCTCATCTTCCTCACTTAGCTCAACCATGCCGTGAATGAAGATGAAAGAATCCACCATTGACGTTTTGCATGAGCTCACTTAACCTCCCCATTTTCAACTCCAATCCTTTAAGTTCCTTCATAAAAAATGGTCTACACATCACAAGGAAGATATTGATACCAAATTTGAGAAGTTTGGTGAAGGTTTAGCAAGTTACAAACAAAGGTAAGTTTACATTTTTGAGAATTTCCTTGTTAAACTTTATGTTTATGTTATGGGTGTTAGTTTTGTGAAGGAAATTTTGAAGTTTAAGTAGTTATTGAGATAGCCATTTTTGGACAGCCATGGGGTCACACATTTGATGATTTATTATGCATATAATTGATGAGAAATAATGTTGATCATGGTAAATTAATATCCTAATGAATTGTTTCACATATATATGGTGATTTTGGCACTTGGATGAGAATTGATGGATTGTAGGGCAATGTGGTGTTGAAGAAGATTTCAGCAGCCTGGGAACCCTTGAATAATTGTATGTATTGATGGAAGTGTTGGCAGAATGTTGACATAGAAGAATTGATGAATGTATATGTAAATTAGTAGTGGAGATTATATGTAATGGTTAGGTGTGTATGTAACGGTATTTAGAACTTGTAAATGTGAATTATATTTGGTGTGTTGAGGGTAATTGTAATCTGCCCAAAGTAATGTTAATGTAAAGTAGAAAATGCTTTTGGTAATGTACCAAAACAGATTGGTAGGGAAGTGAACCAAATTGCAAGGTATATGTGTGTTTGAATTGGGGTTTGAAAGACATATAGAGGGCAGTGTGCAAACAGACCAATAAGTTTAAATGTGTAACCTCAATTGGTATGAGACCAATTGGAGGTGAAACTAGGCACAAAATGTGCCAACTTTTTCATTGAGAAAACATACCAAAATTTTGCTTGCAAGGTGACCTAAAAAAATGACCAATTCGGATTAGGTGCAATTAGGACCTGAAAAATGACCAATTGGGCAGCAGTGAGTGTTTAGGCCATAACTCACTCAAACCAGGTCCAATTGACCTGAAATTTTGACCAAGAATAGTTAAGATCCATACCTACAAGTCTTATGAAGACACCAAAGCCCAGAAATGACCATAATCAAGTCAAACAACTTGCACAAGTTCGGATGCAAAAACTGGCCGAACCAGAGTTGACCAAATTGACCAAAAATTGACCTAATTGGTACCATTTGACCAGCAATAGTATAATGACCATAACTTGGTCTACTTAACTCGGATTGACCTGAAATTTTGCCCCGCGTGCAATAAGACCTAGATCTACAAGTTTGTAGTTTTGACCGAAACCCGAAAACCGAGGGAACTAGGCCGTCCGGCTAGGTCAAACCAGTATCCCGGAATCCAGCAATTTGCATTAAAGTGCACTAAGCAAGGAAATGACTTTGGTAAAACATACCAAACCTAAAACCCTATCGAATGTGACATATTAACGACACTAAAACCTAATTTACCTAAAACGCAATGAGGGTCGGTATATTAGGTGATTAAGTGAATAATTGAGTTCAGTGCATTATTTACCAAACACCATCGATAGAGACAATTTAATTTGGTACTGAAACACTTCAAATTGTGTTTCTCAGTTAACAAGGACTCAGCAAAAGGGAAGGAAACACGAGTCCGCACTGAGGGACGATCATCGAGGTTTGTGCACAACAACTATTTCTCTTGAATTTTTCAATTGAAATAAATATTGACTATTTGTATATTATTGTTTTAAATTGTGGAAATGTGTTTGATGGACACTTATTGATTGAAAAACATTGTGAATGGTTTGAAACTGTGAAAAATTGTTTGAATGGTATTGATGGATACTCATTGATTGAAAAGCACTGTAAATGGTTTTTGGGGAAATTGAAGTGAATTACGATTTGTGTTGCCATTTTGTGAATGAAATTATAACTTTGGAAAGTTATTGAATTCTTACGGATCATTTGAATAAAATGTTGGAATTGTTTTGACTCACAATTGGCATGACACTGATACTATGTTCCTCCTCCATTAATGGGGTGAGTGTGATTATTCCTCCCTCTTTGACTTATCAGTCTGGGGTGAGTATGATTATGTTCCTCCCTCCTTGACTTACCAGTCTGAGGTGAGTGTGGATGAGTTCTCATTAGATAGCTAGCTTCCTCCCTCATTGATTTCGATTATTGGGGTGAGTATGTCTTGTCGTGGTGTACAACACGGCATATATGGAAAAATTTGTGTCATGACCTAAATTGTGTTATTGATTGGCAACATTGTATTGTACAATTATTTGATCGAATGGTGTTATTGATTTGCAAAACGATATTATTCAGTTATTTGATCAATTGTGTTATTGAATTGCAAAACGATATTATTCAGTTATTTGATCAATTGTGTTATTGAATTGCAAAACGATATTATTCAGTTATTTGATCAATTGTGTTATTGATTTGCAAAACGATATTATTCAGTTATTTGATTGAATTGTGTTATTGATTTGCAAAACGATATTATTCAGTTATTTGATCGAATTGTGTTATTGATTTGCAAAAAGGTATTATTCAGTTATTTGATCAAATTGTGCATGAATTGGCAATACGGTATTCTTAAACTATTTGACTAAATTGTGTTATTATGAATTTTGATAATTTGTGAATTGGAGTTTAAATTCCTTATGACATTCATTGTCTTGAATTTAACTATGGTTTTAAGTATCCACTATTGATATGATTTATGAATTGTGAATTAAAATTGTATTTGGTTAATGTTGTGCACCACTGAGACATTGTCTCAGCGATAGCTTTTTATTGCTGTCACAGGTAGAGAGACAGACAGGGCAGCAGACTAGGCTGCTAATACATCTAGTGAGGGATTACCTGGTATAATGAGTATACCAATATTTTGCATTTTGTACTGTAATGTATGACACTGTATGTACATTTTGTTTTTGGTTTTGAGCAGTTGTAAATTCAAATTGTACCTTGAAGTTGTAAATTCAAATTGTACCTTGAAGTTGTAAATTTATTATGAGTTATTTGACTTATAAAAATTGTATTATATTTCCTTATCTCAGACTTTGAAAAATTTCTATGGAATTGAGTTGAGAAATGTGTTGTATTGAGAAAAATGTTGGAGTTGAGATTTGGAAAATAATTGAAGTACTTTTTATAGGTTTTCTGAAGAACTGTTTTGTCCAAAATACAAATGGCACCTTGCCAAAATTTTTACAGATATTCCAAATAAATCAAATGAGTTAGTTGTTTCACTTCAGTTCACCAAAGTCTTTAACACCTGTAAATAGTGCTTACCACTGTAAAAGAAGTAAGAAAAGTTTTTAAAATCCCTTGTAGTGTATTTAATGGGTTATCAGTAGACGGAGTTGGTAATTCATCAGGTATACTACGGGATCATGCCATGCCTTACAGAGGGGTAGGGTGTGACACCACACCATCAGTGGGCTGCTCTCTAGGGACGGGGTTCAGGAAACCAGCCCCAGCATCTTTTGCATGTCCGCATTGCCTGCCTAAGGTGTGGGTTGACAGAGCATTAGTTAAGGAATTGTGCACGCATAATTGCTACAGCTGCTCTAACACAAGCAGACAGACCTACTCCTGCACCATAAAGGGGTAGGAAATCTAGCAAGTCTGAGGCAGTGGGACCATCACAGAGACCTGCATCTGAGCCACTAGAGAGGCTTGAGGGCAGAGCACCTGCCAGAGCCTATGCCATAAGAGCTCAGGAGGAGCAAGATGCGCCGGATGTCATCAGGGGTACGTTCTCCCTCTACAATGCATCTGTGCATGCATTGGTAGATCCAGGATCCACTCATTCATTCATCTGCATCCACTCATAGAAAGGGGGATACTAGTAGGGGAGAGTGAGCAAGACATTCTGGTTACTAATCCATTGGGCCACAGTGTAGTGGTGAACAAAGTGTTCAAAGGTTGCCCGTTAAGGATTCAGGGGTATGAATTCTTGACAGACCTGATTGAGTTGCCTTTTCATGAGTTTGACATGATTTTGGGAATCGACTGGTTGTCACGTCACCAGGCAATGTTTGATTGTAAATTGAAGAGAATTTCCTTCAAAACTCCTAAGGGTAATGAGATCACAGTTATGGGGGAAGGGACAGATTTCTTGTCCAATGTCATCTCAGCCACAGTTGCAAGAAGACTAATAAGAAAGGCTGTGAAGCCTATCTAGCACATGTGGTGGATACTAGGCAGGCTAAGCCAGATCTGTATGACATACCCATAGTAAAAGACTTCCCAGATGTGTTCCCTGAAGAATTGCCTGGCTTGCCACCAAAAAGGGAAGTTGAATTTGCTATTGAGATACTGCCGGGTACAGCACCAATCTCTATTGCTCCTTATAGGATGGCACCCACAGAATTAAAGGAACTGAAAATCCAGTTACAAGAGTTGCTAGATAAGGGGTTCATACGCCCCAGTGTGTCACCATGGGGAGCCCCAGTGCTGTTTGTGAAAAAGAAAGATGGGACTTTGAGGTTATGCATCGATTACTGGCAATTAAATAAAGTGACTGTGAAGAATATGTATCCGTTGCCTAGAATTGATGATCGGTTTGATCAGTTGAATGGAGCAGGAGTATTTTCTAAAATTGATCTCAAATCAGGGTATCATCAGTTGAGGGTGAAGGATGCGAATGTGCCAAAGACTGCATTCAGGACTTGGTATGGGCATTATGAGTTCCTGGTGATGCCCTTTGGCCTAACAAATACACCAGCAGCATTCATAGACCTTATGAACCATATCTTTCATCCATACCTAGATCGGTTCATAGTGGTCTTTATTGATGATATTTTGGTGTATTCCAAGACCAGGGAAGAACATGATGAACATTTGAGGATTATTCTGCAAACCCTGAGAGAAAAGAAGCTGTATGCTAAGTTGTCCAAGTGTGACTTCTAGTTGAATGAGATTGCATTCCTTAGACACATAGTGTCAGCTGATGGGATTAGAGTGGATCCCAATAAGATAGAAGCAGTGATGGAATGGAAGCCTCCTAGAAATACAGCTGAGGTAAGAAGTTTCTTGGGGCTAGCTGGGTATTACAGAAGATTTGTGAAGGGATTTTCTTTAATAGCTGCTCCAATGACCAAGTTGTTACACAATAATATCATATTTGACTGGAATGATAAGTGTCAGGCCAGTTTTGAGAAGTTGAAGGCTATATTGATAGAAGTACCAGTGTTAACATAGCCAGTGTCAGGAAAGGACTTTGTGGTCTACAGTGATGCCTCTCATAATGGATTAGGGTGTGTATTCATGCAAGAGGGGAAGGTGGTCACCTATGCTTCCAGGCAGCTAAGGCCACATGAACAGAATTACCCTACCCAGAAGGAGCTCAACCTTAGACAGAGGCGATGGATTGAGTTTCTGAAGGACTATGATTGTGTGATTGACTACCATCCTGGGAAGGCAAATGTAGTTGCAGATGCTTTGAGCAGAAAATCCATCACAGCTTTGAGATCATTGAATGCCCATCTATCCTTGGCTCGAGATGGAGCTATTTTGGCTTAGTTGCAAGTGAGGCCAAACCTGCTTCAACAGATTTTTAGATGGGCAGAAGGTAGATGAGAAATTAATGACTACTATGAGTAAAATCTCAGAGGGGAAAGCAACTGACTATGAGGTGAAAGCAGATGGGAGTCTGTACTACAAAGGAAGAGTATGTGTATCAGATGATAGGGAATTGAAAGTCAGTATCCTGAAAGAGGCACACACCAGTGTTTATGCTATGCACCCAAGAAGTGCAAAAATGTATCGTGATCTGAAGCTTCAGTATTGGTAGTTTGGTATGAAGAAGGACATAGCTGACTATGTGACTAAATGCTTGACATGTCAGCAAGTCAAGGAAGAACATCAAGTTCCATCAGGTTTGCTACAGCCTATATACATACCTGAATGGAAATGGGATCGGGTCACCATGGATTTTGTAAGTAGTCTACCTCTCACCCAGAAGAAGCATGACACAGTATGGGTGATAGTAGATAGATTGACGAAGTCAGCACACTTTCTACCAGTTAGGACTGACTACTCACTGGAGAAGTTAGCAGAATTGTATATCAGTGAGATAGTTAGACTGTAACACCCTCCCGAACCACTCAGACATCCCATCGCTCCGCGATCAGGTGGTCCGGACAGCTAGAATGTCCGGAAAAATATTTAAACTAAAGACAGAACCATAATTAACTCAAATATTAATAAGAAAAATTTAGTAAAAATTTTAGAAATAAAATACAACCAAGTGAAGCAATGGTGCCCAAGCGATGGGTAGCAGGAGGGAAGTTGCTTCGCAACGAGGAGCCCTAGACTGTGGGGAAAAATTATAAAATAATTTTTGGGATTCCAGAGAAGGGTAATTGAGGTTCCCATGGCATTAGAATGCCAAGAAAATATCTAGAAAAATTTTTCAATCGGTACAGACGATTTTGACCCGTTAAGCCAAACGGAGGGCATTTTGGTCATTTCGCCTTCCGAGGTGATTTTTGGCCGACTTGCCCAGTTGAGTAAATAATTAATTTGACATAAAATATGAAGAAATATTGCTAGAAATTAAATTGAACTTGAGTAGTGGAGGAAAGAAAAGAAATTGAGGAAAAAAGGCTATTTATGACATCATGGGATGTCATTTATAATTTTCAACCAATCACCATTAATCTACCATTTGACTAAACAAATAAAAGACATAAATAAAGACTAAAGAAGACCAAAATTCCAGCAGCCACCACTCCCACAAAAGCTACCCATAACTCTAAAAACTCCATAGCCAAACCTCCATTTTCTTCATTTTCAAGCTCTCAAACCTCTCAAACCTCACCCCAAAACCCTAAGTCATCTTCACTAAAATTAATCTACACACCTTAAACAATCTTTTGGCAGCCAAGAAGAAGAAAGAAAGTGAAGCTTTCTCAAGCTTGGATTGGCATACAACAAGGTTAGTGCATATATGTAGTTAAAATTCCTTAATCCCATGATTTAGGCTTGAAATGGATGAGAAATTGTAATTTAAATGAGCAAAAACTCATGTGTATGAAACAAGAGTTTCGGCTGCCCTAGCTATGGGATAGGAGGGAATGTTTTGATGAGCTTGAAGTGAGCTAGAATCATGTTAGAAGTTTATAAACACAAGCATAATGAATTAAAAGCTAACTAAAGTAAATTGTATAAAACATGGAATTGAATTAGGGTTTAGGAAAGGTGAAAATTGATTTGGCTTATGAAATTGTTAGAGGACATATTAATGGTCAATTAGTGACCATTTTAGATGTGTTGACCATAAATGGGACAGAAAAATGAGATTGCAAAGTGAGGATTGCAGGCTGCCTAGGACAGCAGCATAGGGACTGAAAATTCAGTCCCTTTGCACTGCCATAACTTGGGCAGTGGTAGTCCAATTGATATTTGGCCAATTGGACATGAAACTAGGCTTATAATGGCATATTTTTGCTGAAGAAACCATGCCCAAAAGACCAAAGCAAAAGGGTCAAAACTCAGCCACAATCCGGATGCCCTGCACTGAATGCTGCAGAATTTGCTAAATGAACAGTAACTGTTCATTTGGCCATAACTCACTGTAGATTTGGTCAATTGGTCTGAAATTTTTACAGCAACAAGTTAAGACACAGACAAACAACTTTCATGAAGGAACCGACCCCAAATTATGGCCAGAACCCATTCAACCATGTGACTCAAGGCACTGTTCATGCACTTTAGATATGGTAAATTTCTGCAGACTGCATATCCGGACAGCCTGGGTTTTTGAGCCATATCTGGAGCTACAAAACTCCAAATGGAGTGATTCAAAAAAGGAAATTCAACTAGACAAAATAAGTAACAACTTTCATGTTTTGCATTTCCTCAAATTCCAACAGTAACAGTGTCCAATGGAACAGTGAAGTTGACTCACCAAAATTGAAAAATCTGTTTGTGTTGAGTTACACTTTGGAATGGCAAAAACACTTAATGCCAACAAGTTTTAAACACCAAATGTGGTATGTTGGGAGTGCCAAAGTTGATGTACACATTTTTATTCTAAAAGTCAACATTTTTGTTGACCAATGATGAATAGTAACACCAAAAAAATTGAAATTCACAAATTGACAAATTTAAGAGTTTCAAATGCCCTAGTATACCTAACAAGATTGGTTTGGATAGTTTGGCATGCCGATAGGGTTCAGTTAGCAGTACTGCACATGGAAAAAATGCCATTCTGTGATTTCATGGCTTTTAGCCATTCTGTGATTTCATGGCTTTTAGCCATTCTGACTTTGTATTGAGACTTGGCCTTGTGCCGAATATTATTTACGCCTTTGTTAGTCGCTCATGCACACCGGAGATACGTATGTGACCGATGGTGTGACGGCCCGAGGTACTAGGTACCCAGTGCCAGTTTACCCATTATCCAGTCCAGTCATCTAGTGTAGGTTACTTGGGGCAACCAAATGAATAAAAGTGAACAACGTAAATGAAACAATGAATATATCAATACCAAACAAAGAAAGCATACACATTCTATATACATTTATTTTCTTGCTATTTTCTTTTATTATATTATTGCACCACTAAGCATTATTGCTTAGCGCGTTGCTTTTGCCACGCGTAGGTACTGGAGATCCCGATCGCGAGCCCAGTAGACCACAGACTGGGTGAGTCCATCCGGCAGTTCTGCTTAGTGTCCGTGTCACCTCGTCACCTGCAGTGCATTGGTAGGACACTAGATGTCATTTTGTCATTTTGTAATTAACTTTTTATTTTCTCATATGTATTTGGGATTTATGTAATGTATTTTGAGGTTCATGTAAATAATAAAGATTTATGGTCATGTATGGTATTAATTTGAGTATTTAATGGTTGTTTATATATGAGAACCCTGAGAAAGGGATGTTTTGAGAAATGAAAAGGTTGTTGAGACCTGAAATTGACAAATTATTGAGATATTGATATTGAGTTTTGTTGATAATATTGGAGTTGAGTATGAATGAAATTGTATATTGGAAGTGTTTTTAACAGGTTCTGAAGAACTGTTAACTCCATTTTTAGCCCCTACTCCGCCGGATTTTCCTTAAAATCTTCGGAACCTCAAATGAATAATACTTTTGATAAATGGTTAAAACAAATCATATTTCATAAATTAACTTCAAAAGCATGACACAAATTAAGTAAGGTATATTAGAGAGTGCCAGTACACCGTGTGGCATTACTTACTCGGGTATACTGTACACGGGTAAGGGGTGTCACATTTAGTGGTATCAGAGCACGGTTTAGGCGTTTCTGGGCCTAGATTGAGTCCATACCATGCATTGCATTTGTAAGAGTCGAGGTGACACTAACGCAGATCTGTCTATCTTTCTTATTTTGAATAGGATATGGACCCTTCATCTCAGAGAGCCGTTGAGGAGGAAGTGGAGAGTCATGCTCCACCGCGGTGAGGCTGGGGCATGAGAGAATCTGCTCCGCCAGCTCAAGCAGAGCCTGCTCAGCCTCCACAGGCCATGTTTCAACAAATGGCCGACTTCTTTAGACAGATGGCTGGGGTAATGCCAGCACCAGCACCACCACCACCACCAGCTCCACAGCAGAAATCACACTTGGAGAGACTAAGAAAATTTGGGGCAGTGGATTTCTATGGCAAGAGAGAAGATGACTCGCTGGGTAGGAGAATTGGTTGAACAGAACGGGCAGAGTCTTAAAACAACTCCACTCGCACCCAGCAGCGTAACTTAGAAGCCGCTATATCCTTGTTACAAGATGATGCCTACGGATGGTGGGACATCGTGTCCAGTGAAGTGCGGCCCAAGTCAGAACTTGGGACTTCTTCCTCTCGAGTTCAAGAAGAAATCTGTGGGTACTGTATACCTGGAAGAGAGAAGAAGGGAAGTCATTAACCTGAGGCAGAGACAGTTGTCAGTAGCCGAGTATGAGAAGGAGTTTGTTTGGTTAAGCCGCTATGGAAGGGAAATAGTCCCTAACGGTTGAAAGGTGCAAGAGATTTGAAGAGGGACCGAATGACAACATCAAGATACACTCACCGCCTTGGGAATCACTGAATTTAGCAAGCTAGTGGAAGCTGCAATAAGGGTTGAAAAAGTGAGAATCAAAGAACAGACCAGAAGGGAGAGACACCAGAAGAGGGGACCGGTCGATCTAGTTCAGCCTGCATTTGGGAAGAAGTTCAAGGGTCCTCCCGCATGCAGTTCGGTCACCATAGGGTCGTGGTCGGTCCTCAGGCCTGTGCCACGCTCACCCCTAGGAGAGGTCACCCACACCATCGGGGCAGCTCTGTGGATGGGGTTCAGGACCAGCCCAAAGATCTCCTGCGTGTCCACACCGCCGAAATGGCACAAGGGGGAATGTTGGAGAGTGACTGGTGCTTGCTTGAGATGTGGGTCGACGAACATCAATCGAGGAACCGCCCACGCAGAACTACTACACCGCTCCGACACAAGTAGATGCACTGCTCCTGCACCACCCAGGGGTAGAAGGTCTGGTAAATCCGAAGCTGTGGGACCATCTCAGAGGCCTGCATCTGAGCTAGCAGAGAGGCCAGATAACAGACCACCTGCCATAAATTATGCCTTGAGAGCTCAGGAGGAGCAAGATGCCCCAGACGTCATCAGGGGTACGTTCTCCCACCTGGTCATGCATTGGTGGATCCAGGATCCACTCATTCCTACATTTGCATCAACCTACCCGTAGAAAGGGGGATACTGGTAGGGGAGAGTGACCAAGACATTCTGGTCACTAATCCAGTGGGTCACAGTGTGGTAGTGAACAAGGTATACAAAGGTTGCCCGTTGAGGATTCAGGGGTATGAATTCTTGGCATACCTGATTGAGTTGCCTTTCCATGAGTTTGACGTGATTTTGGGAATAGACTGGTTGTCACGTCATCAGGCAATAGTTGATTGCAAATTGAAGAGAATTTCTCTAAAAACTTCAGAGGGTAATGAGATCACAGTTGTGGGGGACAGGATAGATTTCTTGTCCAATGTTATCTCACCACGATTGCAAGAAGAATGATGAGAAAAGGTCGTGAAGCCTACCTAGCACATGTGGTGGATACTAGGTGCTAAGCCAAACTTGAGTGACATACCCACGTGAGAGACTTCCCAGAAGTATTTCCTGAAGAGTTGCCTGGTTTGCCACCAAAAAGGGAAGTTGAGTTTGCTATTGAGACACTGCCAGGTACAGCACCCATTTCTATTGCTCCTTATAGGATGGCACCCACTGAATTGAGGGAGTTGAAAACTCAATTGCAAGAGTTGCTGGATAAGGGGTTCATACGCCCAAAGGTGTCACCATGGGGAGCTCCATCTTGTTTGTGAAAAAGAAGGATGGGACTTTGAGGCTATGCATTGATTACCGGCAGTTGAATAAAGTGACTATGAAGAACAAGTATCCGTTGCCTAGAATTGATGATCAGTTTGATCAGCTGAAGGGAGCAGGAGTATTTTCTAAGATTGATCTCAGATCAGGGTATCATCAGCTGAGGGTGAAAGATGTAGATGTGCCCAAGACAGCATTCAGGACCCGGTATGGGCATTATGAGTTTTTGGTGATGCCCTTTGGCCTAACAAATGCACCAGCGGCGTTCATGGACCTTATGAACCGTATCTTCCATCCATACCTAGATCGGTTCGTAGTGGTTTTTATTGATGACATTCTGGTGTACTCCAAGACCAGGGAAGAACATGATGAGCATTTGAGGATTGTTCTGTAAACCCTGAGAGAAAAGAAGCTGTATGCTAAGTTGTCCAAATGTGACTTTTGGCTGAATGAGATTGCATTCCTTGGACACATAGTATCAGCTGATGGGATTAGGGTGGATCCCAAGAAAATAGAAGCAGTGATGGAATGGAAGCCTCCCAGAAATACAACTGAGGTCAGAAGCTTCTTGGGACTAGCTGGGTATTATAGAAGATTTGTGAAGGGATTTTCCCTAATAGCTGCTCCAATGACCAAGTTGTTACACAAGAATGTCAGATTTGACTGGAATGACAAGTGCCAGACCAGTTTTGAGAGGTTGAAGGCTATGTTGACAAAGGCACCAGTGTTAACACAGCCAGTGTCCGGAAAGGACTTTGTGGTCTATAGTGATGCCTCACATAATGGGTTAGGGTGTGTATTAATGCAAGAGGGGAAAGTGATCGCCTATGCTTCCAGGCAGTTAAGGCCACATGAACAGAACTACCCTACCCATGATCTAGAGCTTGCAGCAATTATCTTCGCACTGAAGATATGGAGGCATTACTTGTATGGTGAAAAGTGCTATATTTACACGCACCCCAAGAGCCTAAAATATTTGCCAACCTGTATGAGCTCAACCTTAGACAGAGGCGATGGATTGAGTTCTGAAGGATTATGATCAGTATAATTGACTACCATCACGGGAAGGCAAATGTAGTTCTTGATGCCTTGAGTAGAAAATCCATGACCTTGAGATCATTGAATGCCCGTCTATCTTTAGTTTGTGATGGAGCTATCTTGGTGAGTTGCAAGTGAGGCCAAACTCGCATGCAGATTTTAGATGGGCAAAAGGCGATGAGAAGCTAATGGCTATTATGAGCAAAATCCCGGAGGGAAAAGCAATCGACTATGAGGTGAAAGCGGATGAGTGTCTCAGATACAAAGGAAGACTGTGTACGGATAATGGGGAATTGAAAGCCGTGATTCTAAAAGAGGCACACACGGTGTATATGCTATGCACCTGTGAAGTACAAAGATGTATCATGACCGAAGCTTCAGATTGGTGGCTGGTATGAAGAAGGACATAGCCGACTATGTGACTAGATGCTTGACATGTCGCAAGTCAAGGCAGAACATCAAGTTCCATCGGGTTTGCTACACCTATACGCATACCGAATGGAAATGGGATCGGGTCACCATGGATTTTGTAAGTGGTCTACCTCTCACCCTAAGAAACATGATGCAAAGATGGGTGATAGTTGATAGATTGACGGTCAAGACACTTTCTCGCGATTAGGACTGACTACTCACTGGAGAAGTTAGCAGAAGTGTATATCAGGGAGATAGTTAGACTGCAAGGAATACCACTTTCCTTCATAACTAACCGAGACCCAAGGTTTACCTCGAGATTTTGGAAGAAGTTGCATGAATCCTTGGGTACACAACTCGCTTCAAAGATGCCTTTCCATCCTCGACGGATGGGCAATCAAAGAGTAATCTGTAAATAATTGAAACCAATGAAATTGATACAAATATTGAATTGAAATGATAACAATAACGTGAAATACTTGTCAGGTCCTTGAGGATCTGCTGAGGAGTTGTGTCATTGAGTTTGAGAGAAGCTGGGATAGATACCTCCCATCGCGTAATTTGCATACAACAATAGCTACCAAGCTAGCATTCAAATGGCCCCATATGAAGTAATCGTATGGGAGAAAATGTAGAACTCCAGCAGTCCGGACTGAATTGGGCGAAGACAAATCGGTAGGGCTGCACTGTGAAACAGCCGAGGAGAAGGTGAAATCAATCAAAGCCAACTTAAAGATTGCCTCGCATGCATGTAAATCTTATGCCGACCAAGAGAAAGAAATAGAATATGTGGTTGGCGACAAAGTGTTCCTCCAGGTGTCACCATGGAAGAACGTGTTGAGGTTTGGAAGAACAGGTAAGTTGAACCCTAGGTTCATTGGCCCCTATGAAGTCATTAAACGTGTGGGTCCGGTGGCCTATAGGCTAGCTTTACCACCAGAGCTGGACAAGATCCATAATGTGTTCCACGTGTCCATGCTCAGAAGATACCGCTCAGATCCTTCACATGTCATCTCCAGAGAAGAAATTGAAATACAGCCGGATTTGACATATGAAGAAGAACCTCTACGGATCTTGGCTCTGAAGTGAAAGAGTTGAGAAACAAGCGATTCCATTGGTGAAAGTGCTTTGGAGGCACCACAACACCGAGGAGGCAACTTGGGAAAGTGAAGAGACGATGAGGCAACAGTTCCTCAATCAGCTGTTTGCATCGTAAATTTCGAGGACGAAATTTAAATTAGAGGGGAAGAGTTGTAACACCCTCCAGAACCACTCCGTGCATCCTGCTCCTGGCGATCGGTCGGTCCGGACAGCTAGAATGTCCGGAAAAATATTTAAACTAAAGACAGGAACCATAATTAACTCAAATATTAATAAGAAAAATTTAGTAAAAATTTTAGAAATAAAATACAACCAAGTGAAACGAGCCGGTGCCCAAGCGATGGGTAACCGGAGGGAAGTTGCGGTTCTCGCAACGAGGAGCCCTAGACCAGGGGGAAAAATTATAAAATAATTTTTGGGATTCCAGAGAAGGGTAATTGAGGTTCCCATGGCATTAGAATGCCAAGAAAATACCTAGAAAAAATTTTCAATCGGTACAGACGATTTTGACCCGTTAAGCCAAACGGAGGGCATTTTGGTCATTTCACCTTCCGAGGTGATTTTTGGCCGACTTGCCCAGTTGAGTAAATAATTAATATGACATAAAATATGAAGAAATATTGCTAGAAATTAAATTGAACTTGAGTATTGGAGGAAAGAAAAGAAATTGAGGAAAAAAGGCTATTTATGACATCATGGGATGTCATTTATAATTTTCAACCAATCACCATTAATCTACCATTTGACTAAACAAATAAAAGACATAAATAAAGACTAAAGAAGACCAAAATTCCAGCAGCCACCACTCCCACAAAAGCTACCCATAACTCTAAAAACTCCATAGCCAAACCTCCATTTTCTTCATTTTCAAGCTCTCAAACCTCTCAAACCTCACCCCAAAACCCTAAGTCATCTTCACTAAAATTAATCTACACACATTAAACAATCTTTTGGCAGCCAAGACGAAGAAAGAAAGTGAAGGTTTCTCAAGCTTGGATTGGCATACAACAAGGTTAGTGCATATATGTAGTTAAAATTCCTTAATCCCATTATTTAGGCTTGAAATGGATGAGAAATTGTAATTTAAATGAGCAAAAACTCATGTGTATGAAACATGAGTTTCGGCTGCCCTAGCTATGGGATAGGAGGGAATGTTTTGATGAGCTTGAAGTGAGCTAGAATCATGTTAGAAGTTTATAAACACAAGCATAATGAATTAAAAGCTAACTAAAGTAAATTGTATAAAACATGGAATTGAATTAGGGTTTAGGAAAGGTGAAAATTGATTTGGCTTATGAAATTGTTAGAGGACATATTAATGGTCAATTAGTGACCATTTTAGATGTGTTGACCATAAATGGGACAGAAAAATGAGATTGCAAAGTGAGGATTGCAGGCTGCCTAGGACAGCAGCATAGGGACTGAAAATTCAGTCCCTTTGCACTGCCATAACTTGGGCAGTGGTAGTCCAATTGATATTTGGCCAATTGGACATGAAACTAGGCTTATAATGGAACATTTTTGCTGAAGAAACCATGCCCAAAAGACCAAAGCAAAAGGGTCAAAACTCAGCCACAATCCGGATGCCCTGCACTGAATGCTGCAGAATTTGCCAAATGAACAGTAACTGTTCATTTGGCCATAACTCACTGTAGATTTGGTCAATTGGTCTGACATTTTTACAGCAACAAGTTAAGACACAGACAAAAAACTTTCATGAAGGAACCTACCCCAAATTATGGCCAGAACCCATTCAACCAAGTGACTCAAGGCACTGTTCATGCACTGTAGATATGGTAAATTTCTGCAGACTGCATATTCGGACAGCCTGGGTTTTTGAGCCATATCTGGAGCTACAAAACTCCAAATGGAGTGATTCAAAAAAGGAAATTCAACTAGACAAAATAAGGAACAACTTTCATGTTTTGCATTTCCTCAAATTCCAACAGTAACAGTATCCAATGGAACAGTGAAGTTGACTCACCAAAATTGAAAAATCTGTTTGTGTTGAGTTACACTTTAGAATGGCAAAAACACTTAATGCCAACAAGTTTTAAACACCAAATGTGGTATGTTGGGAGTGCCAAAGTTGATGTACACATTTTTATTCTAAAAGTCAACATTTTTGTTGACCAATGATGAATAGTAACACCAAAAAAATTGAAATTCACAAATTGACAAATTTAAGAGTTTCAAATGCCCTAGTATACCTAACAAGATTGGTTTGGATAGTTTGGCATGCCGATAGGGTTCAGTTAGCAGTACTGCACATGGCAAAAATGCCATTCTGTGATTTCATGGCTTTTAGCCATTCTGACTTTGTATTGAGACTTGGCCTTGTGCGAATATTATTTACACTTGTTAGCCGCTCATTGCTGCACACCGAGATACGTATGTGACCGATGGTGTGACGGCCCGAGGTACTAGGTACCCAGTGCCAGTTTACCCGTTATCCAGTCCAGTCATCTAGTGTAGGTTACTTGGGGCAACCAAATGAATAAAAGTGAACAACGTAAATGAAACAATGAATATATCAATACCAAACAAAGAAAGCATACACATTCTATATACATTTATTTTCTTGCTATTTTCTTTTATTATATTATTGCACCACTAAGCATTATTGCTTAGCGCGTTGCTTTTGCCATGCGTAGGTACGGAGATCCCGATCGCGAGCCCAGAGACCACGTGGGTGAGTCCATCCGCTTCGCTCGATGTCCGTGTCACCTCGTCACCTGAAGTGCATTGGTAGGACACTAGATGTCATTTTGTCATTTTGTAATTAACTTTTTATTTTCTCATATGTATTTGGGATTTATGTAATGTATTTTGAGGTTCATGTAAATAATAAAGATTTATGGTCATGTATGGTATTAATTTGAGTATTTAATGGTTGTTTATATATGAGAACCCTGAGAAAGGGATGTTTTGAGAAATGAAAAGGTTGTTGAGACCTGAAATTGACAAATTATTGAGATATTGATATTGAGTTTTGTTGATAATATTGGAGTTGAGTATGAATGAAATTGTATATTGGAAGTGTTTTTAACAGGTTCCGAAGAACTGTTTTCTCCATTTTTAGCCGGTACTCCGCCGGATTTTCCTTAAAATCTTCGGAACCTCAAATGAATAATACTTTTGATAAATGGTTAAAACAAATCATATTTCATAAATTAACTTCAAAAGCATGACACAAATTAAGTAAGGTATATTAGAGAGTGCCAGTACACCGTGTGGCATTACTTACTCGGGTATACTGTACACGGGTAAGGGGTGTCACATAGACTGCATGGAATTCCACTTTCCATCATATCTGATCGAGACCCAAGGTTTACATTGAGATTTTGGAAGAAGTTGCATGAATCCTTGGGTACACAACTCCACTTCAGCACAGCTTTCCATCCTCAGACGGATGGGCAATCAGAAAGAGTAATCTAGGTAAACAATTGAAACCAATTGAACTAATACAAATATTGAACTGAAATGATAATAATAATATAAAATATATGTCAGGTCCTTGAGGATATGCTGAGGAGTTATGTCATTAAGTTTGAGGGAAGTTGGGATAGATACCTCCCACTAGCAGAATTTGCATACAACAATAGCTACCAAGCTAGCATCTAAATGGCCCCGTATGAAGCACTATATGGGAGGAAATGTAGAATTCCAGTGTGCTGGACTGAATTGGTTGAAGATAAACTGGTAGGGCCAGACCTAGTGAAACAGACTGAGGAAAAAGTAAAACTAATCAAAGCCAATCTGAAGGTTGCCTCAGATAGACAAAAATCCTATGCCGACCTGAAAAGAAAAGAAATAGAATATGCGATTGGCAACAAAGTGTTCCTCAAGGTGTCACCGTGGAAGAAGGTACCAAGGTTTGGAAGAAAAGGTAAGTTAAGCCCTAGGTTCATTGGCCCATATGAAGTCATTGAACGTGTGGGCCTAGTGGACTACCGGCTAGCTTTACCCCCAGAGCTGGATAAGATCCACAACGTGTTCCACGTATCTATGCTAAGAAGATACCGCTCAAATCCTTCACATGTCATCTCCATGGAAGAAATTGACGTACAACCGGATTTGACATATGAAAAAGAACCCATATGAATCCTGGCTCGGGAAGTGAAAGAGTTGAGGAATAAGCAGATTCTACGGGTGAAAGTGCTTTGGAGGCACCACAACACCAAGGAGGGAACTTGGGAAAGTGAAGAGACGATAAGGCAACAGTTCTCTCAACTATTTGCATCAGGTAAATTTCGAGGACGAAATTTAAATTAGAGGGGAAGAGTTGTAACACCCTCACTGTAGCAACCCCGTACATTCTACTATTCCGGTGACCGGTGTTAGTCTGGATAGCTAGAACATCTGGAAAAATATTTAAACTAAAGTGAGGAACCCTAATTAACTCAAATATTAATAAGAAAAATTTAGGAAAAATTTTAGAAATAAAATACAACCAAGTTAAATGAGCCGGTGCCCTAGCGATGGGTAACCCAGTGGAAAGTTGCGGTACTCACAACTAGGAGCCCTAGACCCGAGGAAAAATTCATAAAATAATTTTTAGCACTCCAGAGAAGAGTCATTGAGGTTTCTATGGCATTAGAATGTCAAGAAAATGCTTAGAAAAATTTTTCAATTGGTACAGATAATTTTGGTCTGTTAAGCCAAACGGAGGGCATTTTGGTCATTTCGTCTTTAGAGATGATTTTTGGCCGACTTGTCTAGTTAAGTAAATAATTATCATGACACAAAATGTAAATAAATATTGCTAAAAATTAAATTGAAAATGAGGAGAAAGAAAGGAGAAAAGAAAATGAAAATTTAAGTGGAATTTTTACCTAACCAATGATGTCATAATGCATGAATTTAAATTACAACAAATAAAATTCAAACCAATGGGAAATTGCCAAGCTAATTAAAAGGATAAAGCCTCATTAAATTGAAAAAAATAAAAATAAAAGAACTTCATATTGTCTTCCCCAAACCAGCCGGCTGCCATTCCCCTTTCTCCATTGAAGAAGTTTCCTCACCTCTTCCAAATCTTGATTCTACTCCACTAAACCTTAAGTCCACTTCAACAAAACTTGTCTATACAACTTGGCAAGGTGTTTGGCTACCAAGAAAAGCCAAGAAACTGAAGTTTGTGAAGGGAGAAATTCAGCTCCAACAAGGTTAGTGTCTAACTCTTACCATTTTTGTTTTAGTTCATGTTTAATGGCATGAATTGTGTAGGAATTATAAGAAAATAAAATAAACATATGTGTGTGCGCACCCTGTAAAATTTGGAAGCTAGGGTTGGTTAGGGTTTGGTGACTTTGCTTGATAGCAACGTGGTGATGAGCAGCCCTTGGTATTAAATGAGTGATTGAACATAGTTGTGTAAGTGAAATGCAAAGTTTATGCATGTATGAACAGGAAAAATTAGACATTTGAACACCATTAGGGTTTGCTCATGTAATGGTATGTTAACCTTGTAATGGTCAATTAGTGACCATTTGAATGTGTGTGAGATGGAATTGAAGTGAGTAAGGGTGTTGGAGTTGAAATGAGGTGTGCTGCCCTTGGTGACCTGCAGGACTAGTTGTGAGTCCAGCAGGTTTGGGTGGCCATAAATGGATTTGTATAGGTTCAATTGGTACAAGGCCAATTGGGCATGAAACTAGACACATAATGGCACAACTTTGGTGAAGAAACCCTGCCCAGAAAACCAAACCAAGTTGACCTAAAAATTGCCCTAATCCGGGTGACTTGCATTCTGCCTGGGCAAAATGACCAAATGAACAGTGTCTATTCATTTGGTAATAACTCAATTTAGAAAGGTCCAATTAACCTGAACTTTTACCAGCAGGAAGTTGAGACATAGACCTACAACTTTTATGAAGAAATGAAACCCAAATTTTGACCATAACATTTTCAAAAATTGACCTGTAGTCAGTGTATAAAACACTATAGATTTGGTTCTATCTAGAAAAATCTGGAAATTTACAATCCGGCCAGTTATGGTGTTTAGGCCATAACTTGAGTTATAAAACTCCAAATGGAGTGATTCAAAAAAAGAGTTGTAACTAGACACAATAAGGAACAACTTTCATGAAGACAACTTTGCCAAATTCCTACTGTACAAATGACCAATGGAACAGTAAATACAATGCTTGAAATCTGAAAATTGTGAATAACTAACACTAAGCTTAAAAATGGTATTGGCAACCAATACCAACAACTTTAGAATGCAGAATATGGTATGTTGGGAGTATTAGAACCAATGTACCTATTGTCTATGCAAAAGTCAACATTTTAGTTGACTAAATAAATGAATAGTAACACATAAACTTAAATTTCAAGAATTGTAAAATTTAAAAGTGTAACATGCCCTAGTACACCTAGCAAGATTGGTTTGGATAGGTTGGCATGCCAATAGAGTTCAGTTAGCAGTACTGCACATGGCATTATGCCATTCTATGATTTCATGGCTTTTAGCCATTCTAACATTATGATGATACTTGGCCTTGTGCCTAATGTTATTATAGCTTATTAGCTGTTCTGTTGCACACCGGGAGATACATATGTGACCGATGGTGTGATGGCCCGAGGTACTTGATACCCAGTGCCAGTTTACCCGTTTATCTAGTCCAGTCATCCAGTATAGGTTACTTGGGCAACCAAAAATGAAAGTTGATAAATTTAATGAAATAATGAATATAACAAGTACCAAATAAATACGACCACAAATAATTATCAAAAATTTGTCTGCATAAGGCATCAACACATTCACTGCATATTTATTTCCTGTTATTACTTTTTATTTTATTATTGGCACCACTAAGCATTATTGCTTAGCGTTGCTTTGCTACGCGTAGGTTCGGAGAGACCGATAGAGAGCCCAGAGACCACCGATCGGGTGAGACCATCTGCAGCTCTGCATAGTATCCGTGTCACCTCATCGACTTCAGTGCATTGGTAGGACACTAGGTTTCATTTTGGTATTTTGTAATTAACTTTTATTTCTCATGTGTAATTGAGACTTCTGTAATGTATTTTGATATTAATGTAAATAGTGGAAATTTGTGTTTATAAATTAAAAATTGAGTATTTATTTATGACTTGTATATGAATATCGTGTGAGATGAATGAATGAGAAATGGAAATGTTGTTGAAAAATATTAAGATTTTGTTAATAAAATGGAGTTTGGGAATGATTGAAAACATATTGGAAGTGTTTTTCATAGGTTCCGAAGAGTAGTTTTCTCCATTTTTAGCCAGTACTCTGCCGGATTTTCTATAAAATTTGCGGAACCTCGAATAAATTTATGATTTCAATAAATGACTGAAATGAATTATATTTCACAAATTTTACTTCATAACTATGAAAAAAATAAGTAAGGAAAAATAAAAATGATTGAAACAAAATAGGGTGTTTCGGTACACAGTGTGGCATATCTTACTCGGCTATACTGTAGACGGGTAAGGGGTGTCACACCATGGGTGCCAAGAAGATGGAAAACTTTGTCAGAAAGAACTTGATATGCAGATTTTATGCACCACATGAGATGGTATTTGATAATAGGACACAATTCAAAGGAGAATTTCTAGATTTAATTTATGAATATAAGATCAAGCATTATAAGTCATCACCATATCGACCATAGAAGAATGAGATAGTAGAAGTAGCAAATAAGAATATGAAAACCATCCTATGGAAGATAGTTGAAACCTATAAAGACTAGCTAAAAAAGTTGCCTTATGCTTTAAGGGGGTATCAAACCATAATAAGAACATTCATGAGTGTAACCCCTTTCTCTCTGGTATATGGAGCTGAAGTAGTACTCTCAATTGAGCTAGAAGTAGAATCAATGAGAGTAGCTCTAGAAGCAAAAATCCGCAAGAGTGAATAGGCCTATAAGAGATGAAGAATTTGCTCTAATTAATAAAAAGAGAATATGAGCTCTTTGCCACACACAAGCTTATTAGAGAAAAATAGCTCAAGCCTTCTGCAAGAAAGTTAAGCCTAGACATATCAAAGTGAGAGACATGGTACTCATGCAAGCTAGACCAGTATCCTTTGATCTAAGAGGCAAATTCAAGCCTAATTAGCATGGTCCCTATTTGGTAAATCAGATCTTGCCTGGAGGCGTAGCTAGAATATCAAACATGGATGTGAAATAATTTCAAGAACGAGTCAATTTGGACAGACTTAAGAAGTACTTTGTGTGAGATTTGCTCGCTAGGTCAAAAACTCGCGAAGGGCAGCTTAGGCAAAAATAAGGCACAAAGAAAAATTAAAAATAACAAAAAAAAATATAAAAGAATAAAAACTAGAATGAAAACCCCAAAAGGGCAGCCTAAGTAGAAGAAAAATGAGAGAAGATTTGTGTAACACCCCTCACCCGTCTACAGTGTAGCCGAGCAAGGCATGTCACACTTGGTGCCGGAGCACCTTATCTTACTTTATCCTTTTAAAAATTTTGAACTCGTTATATTTTAAAATCATTTATGTTCTAAGGAGAAACTAATAGAGTTTTCTCTATTTATTACCATTTGGCGTGTCTCGTTATTTACTTGTCTAAAAATCTCTATAATATTTCAATTCATATTCACCATAATCATCTCATCATTAAAACATCATTATGAAATTCAATTTCCATACTCATTTGTACAAATCCATTCATGCCTAATTTATATATGAAAATTTTTAAACTTCATTAAGATACATAATTTACACACTAATTACATAAATTCATAGTTTACATGATATACAAATTAATTACATATAAAAGAGCTAATTTGTTAATTTACATCACATACATATTAATTATAATTCCATAATTTGCATTACAACATAATAACTAATTATAATATACAAACTACATAATATGACTTTTGTGAACCCTATCTACATGCATTGCTGAGGAGGTGACAACCTTGAACACTTCTGACACTTTTGCAAATCCGGACTCCAAAAAAAATCCTAGTCTAATGTCCACTGGGTTTTAGCTTCAGTACCTGCGCGAAGGAAACAAATCTATCGCGCTAAGCATTGCTCCTGAGTGGTGCAATAATATAACAAGAAAATAATATATACAAATAAAGAAAGTAATGAAGCATAATTTGGATACTCAAGAATTTAATTTAATTTAGTATGACATTTTTGGTATTAACTATCTTTTATTCTAATTTGTTCCTCTTTGGAAGTGCTTAGTGAAGGAGCGGAAGCATGAAAAACACAAGTTTATACCATTAAATTAAAAAATTTTCACCTAGGGTCACATGCATCATGCAAGATTTATTTTTATCTATTTGATTTAAATGATAAACAACATATTAAAACTCTTTCAATATGTTTTGGGATCTGTATTTGCCATTTAAGATTTTAAAAATTAATCAGATTAATTTTAGAACCCTAGATTAGATCAAGAACAAATACACTAACTTCTTGATGCACTGCAATGTATTTGTGCCTTTTCGGATGCGTCTTCAGGACACCAGATGTTGCCCCTCTAGCTTGTCCACACCAAATTCACCTATGACAGCCCTTGAACAGCTTCTAAAGCTTTTTCTATTAGTTAGAAAATCAAGTTTTGCCTTTTAAGAGATTAAAGATGTAAACAGGACACTAGAAACAATTTCTAGTATTTTTAATTCAAGAGATTGTTTGCTAATCTCTTGGAATAGATGAGAGAAGAAGATGAAGAGAAGGGAGAGCCTCTTGGGTGGCAGCACCAAGGATATCAGCCACTGGTTGTGTTATTTTCTTTTCATAACAACACTTATATAGGTAGGTCAACACATAAAACCCTTGCCACATGCCACCCTCTGATTGGTTCTAGGTTTAATTGACCCAATCACATTGTGCCAAGTGTCAAACCTATATTTAATCTTAATTTTAATCATTTTACATGATTAAAAAACATTTGATAAGCTTATGTGTAGCGCCATGTGTCACCATCTCATGGTGCCATATGTCACCTTGTGAAATGACCAAAATGCCCCTGTGTCTTAATTTTGAGTTCTCAACCCAAAATAATTATTTCTCTTCTTCTAATCAATTTATATCAAATATATATTAATTAATTAATCTTTATTAACTAATTTCTCATTAATTAAATTCATATTTAAACACTTTAAATATAAATTTAACTTACCCATATACATCTAATAATCTAGATTTGGTTTCAAGTCATGCTAGGGACTTTGCAATATAATTGCAAACCAAACCTATTTAATTAAACAATTAAACTCTCTAATTAATTAATTAAATCATATTTAATTAGGTGATTGCTTGTGTATGTGTGTGACTTGCTAGGCTCATCACTAATTGGCAATGAGACATGATATCAACTCTCAATATCATCAGAACTCTTTCTTACAATAAATGATTTCTCTAAATCATTTTATGCACCTCATATACCATGGTTAACACCTAACATAGCATGCCATGGCCACCCAATCAGAACCTATTTATGATACTTTGTACTAGAAATACTGTCACTCATATTCTTAACAACTTAAGAATAGAATTTCTAATAAAATATCAATGGACCTTTTCTATTACAAATAAATATATTATGTAAACAGAAAAGTGGAAATGCCTTTTATTAATAAAAACATGTACAAGATACATACTAAATGATACGCTCTAGGACCTACTACTAACAATCTCCCACTAGCACTAGAGCCATTCATTGCAATATCTTAGACCCTGAAGGAACGGAAGCGTGAAAAACACAAGTTTATACCATTGAATTCAAAAATTTTCACCTAGGGTCACATGCATCATGCAAGATTTATTTTTATCTATTTGATTTCAATGATAAACAATATATTAAAACTCTTTTAATATGTTTTTGAATCTGTATTTACCATTTAAGATTTTAAAATTAATCAGATTAATTTGAGAACCCTAGATTAAATCAAGAACGATTACACTAACCTCTTGATGTACTGCAGCGTGTATGCGCCTTTGAGATTTGTCTTCAGGACACCAGATGTTGTCCCTCTAGCTTGTCCACACGAAGAACACCCATGGCAGCCCTTGAACAGCTTCTAAAGCCTTTTCTATTAATTAAAAATTCAAGTTCTGCCTTTTAAGAGATTATAGATGTAAACAGGACACTAGAAACAATTTCTAGTGTTCTTAATTCAAGAGATTGATGGCTAATCTCTTTGAATTGATGAGAGATGAAGAAGAATAGAGGGAGGGCTGCAAAAATGGCGTGACAAAGGAGTGTGGCTGCTGGTTGTATTTTATTTTCTCATAACAATACTTAAATAGCTAGGTTAACACATTAAACCCTTGCCACATGTCACCCTTTGATTAGCTCTAGGCTTAAGTGACCCAATCACATTGTGCCAAGTGTCAAACCTATATTTAATCTTGATTTTAATCATCTTATATAATTAAAAAACATTTGGCAAGCTTATGTGTTATGCCATGTGTCACCATCTCATGGTGCCACGTGTCACACTGCAAAATGACCAAAATGCCCCTGTGTCTTAATTTTGAGTTCTCAACCCAAAATAATTATTTTTCTTCTTCTAATTAATTTATATCAAATATAAATTAATTAATTAATCTCTATTAATTAATTTCTCATTAATTAAATTCATATTTGAATACTTTAAATATAAATTTAACTTATATTATACATCCAATAATCTAGATTCGGTTTCAAGTCATGCTAGGGACTTTGCAATCTAATTGTAAACCAAACCTATTTAATTAATCAATTAAACTCTTTAATTAATTAATTAAATCATATTTGATTAGGTGATAACTTGTGTATGTGTGTGACTTACTAGGCTCATCACTAATTGGCAATGAGACATGATATCAACTCTTAATATCATCAGAACTCTTTCTTACCATAAATGATTTCTCTAAATCATTTTATGAACCTCATAGACCATGGTTAACACCTAGCATAGCATGCCATGGCCACCCAATTAGTAATAAGGTTTACCTTAAATGAACCTATAATCATATGTTACCATGCACTAGAATCTCTCTGTTAGAAAATCCCAACTCAAGCTCGAGTCATGGTTTATGTCAAACTCCATTTGCTATGAATATAATGTTCTCTTTTAATTCCAGTTCTTGATTAAAAAGATTTTCTCATCAGAAACTCTTTTACGAATAAATCTATCTGTCTCCGGCCAGAACTTGAAACATCAAGAACAATTAAATGAACATAGGATTTTATCTCTATTTACTTAGAGGAACAGATTCCATCTTGATCAACACCTACCTCCATATATAACTAGTAGGAGCCAACACATGCCCATATACCCATACAGCATAAAATATGAAAGCGATATCAAACTCAAACTACCTATATACAAGATAACCGTGCTATCTCAGTCTAAAGATTATATGCACGATATGATTTATGACAAAACATTGACAAGAGTAAACTCCATGTGCTTGTCATAAGTGTCACTGGTTCGGCCTACTTATCATTTATAAGTGCCTATCATGTTTGTTATATGGCATGAGACTCACCATTCCATCTTATTTATATCTCATATAAATAACTTGGGAACACACATGAATACAATCTTTCTGGATAAGTCATGTCCTTATTATGAAGTATCCTTGATTGTGAACCTATTTATGATACTTCGTGCTAGAAATATTGTCACTCATATTCTTAACAACTTAAGAATAATATTTCTAACAAAATATCAATGGACCTTTTCTATTACACATAAATATATTATGTAAACGGAAAAGTGGAAATGCCTTTTATTAATAAAAATATGTACAAGATACATACTAAATGATATGCTCTAGGGCATACTACTAACAATCTCCAACTAGCACTAGAGCCATTCATTACAATATCTTAGACCCATCTTCTCAAGATGTCAGTCTGACTGAGCTTGTGACAAAGGCTTAGTGAATGGATCAGCTGGTTTTTTCAGCTGATGTTATATTTTCTGCATGGCTACATCGCCTCGCCCAACTATTTCTCTGATAATGTGGTAGCGCCTTTCTATGTGTTTGGATTTCTGGTGAGACCATGGCTCCTTAGCCTGTATGACTGCTCCATTATTGTCACAGTGTAGTGGAACTGCTGACTTAATGGAAGGAACTACTGTAAGTTCTGTCACGAACTTCTTTATCCAAATGACTTCCTTTGCAAAGATCTCGATGCAAAGAATATACTCACCTCTGTAGTGGAATCTGCAATCGTGCTCTATTTGGAACTCTTCCAACCGATCGCACCTCCATTACAAATGAACACATATCCAAAGGTAGACTTTCTATCATCGATATCGATTGGAAATCGTAATCAGATAACCATCCAATTGCAAGTCTCCACCTCCATAAATCAAGAATAAATCCTTAGTTCTTCTCAAGTACTTAAGAATATTCTTGACAGCTATCCAGTGTTCCAAACCTGGATTAGATTGATACCTGCTAGTCAAACTAACAGCATATGCGATATCTGGCCTAGTACACAACATTGCATAAATTAAACTTCCAATAGCCAAAGCATATGGAATCCTGGCCATCTTATCTCTTTCTTCAGGTGCCTTTGGTGACATCTCTTTAGAAAGATGGATACCATGTCTCACTGGTAACAATCCTCTCTTGGAATCAAGCATGTTAAACCTCTTTAACACCTTTTCCAAGTATAGACTTTGGGGTAAACCAATTATTCTTTTCGCTCTATCTCTATAGATGCGAATCCCAAGAATATAGGTTGCCTCCCCTAAGTTTTTCATGGAGAATGTATTTGACAACCATACCTTTATAGTCGTCAACATACCTGTGTTATTACCCATCAACAGTATGTCATCCACATATAAGACAAGGAAAGTGATAGCACTGTCACTAACCTTCTTATATACACATGGCTCATCCTCATTTTTGATAAAACCAAAGGATTTAATGGCTTCATCAAAACGGATGTTCCAACTCCTCGAAGCTTGTTTCAACCCATAAATGGATCGCTTTAGCTTGCATACCTTGGAACCATCTTGGGATTCAAATCCCTTAGGTTGTTCCATGAAAATGTTTTCTTCAATGTATCCATTGAGAAGAGCTGTTTTGACATCATCTGCCAAATCTCATAATCATAGTATGCAGCTATTGCTAATAAAATCCTAATTGATTTAAGCATGGCAACAGGCGAGAAAGTCTCCTCATAGTCGATTCCTTGCCTTTGGCGAAACCCTTTCGCTACTAGCCTTGCCTTATAGGTATCTACCTTTCCATCAGAACCAATTTTCCTCTTGAAAACCCATTTGTTCCCTATAGGTATAATACCTTCAGGTGGGTCAACAAGATCCCAAACTTGATTCTTATACATGGAATCAATCTCGGATTTCATAGCTTCAATCCATTTTGAAGAGTCTATATCTGATATAGCTTCTTCATAGGTAAGTGGATCATCTCCATGATCTACTTCTTCATGAGTAGACAACTCTTGTTCTTCTTCATGAAGAAAACCATATCTCACTGGTGGGTGAGATACCCTGGTTGTTCTACGAGGAACAGCTGTAGATGTTTCATCAACGGGTATTGGTTGACTAGATGGATCTATATCCACCTGATCTGTTGGTTGGTCAGAATTCTCCAATTCTAACTCTATTTGCCTTCCTTTGCCTCCTTCTTGAACAAACTGTTGTTCAACAAATGTGGCATTTCTAGTTATCACAACCTTTTGTGAAGTAGGCAAATAAAAATAATATCCAAAACTATCTTTTGGATATCCAACAAATCGACCTTTTTCTGATCTGGTCTCCAATTTATCGGTGTTCACTTTTGATATAAGCTGGACAACCCCAAATCTTAACATGCTTAAGACTTGGTTTTCTTCCATGCCATATCTCATAAGGTGTGGAAGAAACTGATTTTGATGGAATCCTATTCAGAATATACAAAGCTGATTCTAATGCAAATCCCAAAAAGAAGATTGGCATATCAGTATAGCTCATCATACTACGTACCATATCCAATAGGGTACGATTTCTCCTTTCAGATACACCATTCAGCAGTGGCGTTCCTGGAGGAGTCAGCTGAGAAACAATGTCATGCTCTCTCAAGTATTCATCAAATTCAGTACTCAAATATTCACCTCCACGGTTTGATCGAAGAGCTTTAATACTCTTTCCTGTTTGATTTTCTACTTCAGATTTAAATTCTTTAAACTTTTCAAAGGATTCATGTTTGTATTTCATCAAATACAAATACCCAAATCTTGATTTATCATCAGTAAAGGTAATAAAGTAATGAAAGCTCCCTCTAGCCATTTCTTTAAATGGACCACATACATCACTATGTATTAGCTCCAAAATATTTTCAGCTCTTAGCCCTTGTCCAACAAAGGGTAATCTAGTCATTTTGCCCTGAAGGAAAGATTCACAAGTTGGAGTAGGCTCAGAGCCCAATAAGTATAGAATTCCCATTTTCTCCAGTTTTGCAATCCTATCTTCTGCAACATGACATAACCATAAGTGACAAATATATTTTGAACTTGAGTTGGTTTTCACCATGGCATTGCATTCATTTAGATTGCTATACTCTGGCCAGTGGAAACACTTTCTTACTGGCAATGGAACACTTTCCTGTTGGCAATGGAAACACTTTCTTACTCCTTTGTCAGCTTTGGTCTTCTTTTTCTATTTAGCTATTTTCTTGGAAGGACCAGGAATCTGAGGTTTCTTTTTCCTATTGCCCTTCTTCTTGCTGGACTTTCCAGCAGAAGAAGATGCAACCAAAGCTACCTCTTTTCCTTTATTGCCTGGTATATTCTTTTGGGCAATAACCAGCATGTTGAGTAAACCAGCTAAGGTGCATTCCTGTTTAGTCATATGGAAATTTGTCACAAAATTCCCAAAAGTCTCAGGAAGGGACTTAAGGATCAAATCCGTCTGTAGTTGGAAATCCATGTTGAAGTCAAGATGTTCCAACTGCTCAATCAGCTGAATCATCTTGTGGACATGATCCCCAACATTCTGTCCCTCAGACATCCTCATACGGAATAGCTGTCTAGATATCTCATACCTAGCATTCCTGCTGTGCTCACCATGCAACTCTTGTAGGTGAAGGAGGATCTCACTTGCACTCTGCATGTTCTCATGTTGCTTCAGTAACTCATTACTCATGGAAGCAAGCATGTAACACTTAGCTCTCATATCATGCTCCTTCCACTTGTCCAAAGTTTCATGTTCCTCTTGTGTGGCCTCTGGAGGTAAGGGACCAGGAACATTTGAATCTATAACATATCCTATATGTTCAAGGTTCAGGACAAGTTTCAAATTTTTTAGCCAATCAGACAGATTAGGTCCTGTCAACCTATTGTGATCAAGTATGCTTGCAAGGATATTGGATGGTGGTGGTTGTTTTGTGCTCATTTTTATCAGAAAATTAATTGCAGAAAATAACCAGATTAATTAGTAAATGTATCATGTAATTAACCAAAATGGTTATGGTCTTTTAATCAAATTTGTCCTCCCACTAACTTAGCGAATCCTACACTTCCAAAGTAGAAAACAGAAATCCTAGTTGGATGGATTTCTAGTGGGTGATTGAATTCTTATAATTCTATTGATCATCCTCAGGTACATCCGTTATTGGACTTATAATAAACTATAAGAGAGAAACTCCTTGCCCATCACATCTCATGTGAGGTTCAATCCTTTACCAAGCCCCTAATGCTCAAAATCTCAGGTACATCCATTATTGACTTATCTTGCATTAGTTAAGTTGATCCCATTGAGCCAGTAATTATGTAAATAATTTTAATGTCCTCAGGTACATCCAATATTGGCCACCAAACCATTTACATATTTATAACATCTCATGCTTAACAATTATTCTTAAGAAAATCTCTTAAATTAATTGCATCTCATGCAACTATTTAAAATTTCTTATAATAATTGCCCCAATGGAGGGCCTATGTTATAATTACTTTAATTATAGCATTTCCAACTTAATCATTTGTTTGGAAGATTATATGGTCATTCTAATTACTATTAAGGTCTCACTTTGCACATTATCCATTTAGCATGCATATATCATATAATTGCATACATTCCCATACATCTCATGCATTCATGGATAAGCAGTAAATATGGTATGATCATGGACTTTCTAAGGGATTCAATTCTGAGCCACCAAGAATTGAATCAGGGCATTCCTAGGTGCATTTCATTCATTCATTTTACAATAGTTGCTGAAGGAGTACATAATCAACACTTGATCTTGAATTCCTCCCACTGGTCCCACCAATGCTCTTGACCTCCTGGAACTTCTTGCAATCCAATATTACATAGTAATCCTTGGCATACCAAGGCGAATTTACAAGAACTTAAATAAATGAAATTACAATCCAAAAATTATTACAAACTTAATAATACATGCCCAAAATAAATTAAAATAAATTAATTAATTTACAATCCCAAAGAAACATAAAAGAAATAAATCCAATCACATTGGTCTTTTATAGTCCATGGTCATGCATCATGCATATCACTATTTAACAATTAAATAAAAATACATACTTAAATTAAATTGAATATCTCATATTTAACTTAAAAAACCAGATTTGAATATGATTCAAATAAATTTAAAAATTCAGATTTGAATCTCATTCAAACAAATTTAAAAATTCAGATTTGAATCACATTCAAACAACTTTAAAAATTCAGATTTGAATCACATTCAAATATTTTTTTAAAAATCAGATTTGAATCACATTCAAACATTTTTTAAAAAATCAGATCTGAATTTTATTCAATCAATTTTAAAAAATCAGTTTAAATATGATTCAAACAACTTTAAAAATTCAAATTTGAATCACATTCAAACAACTTTTAAAATTCAGATTTGAATCACATTCAAACAATTTTAAAATTCTGATTTGAATCATAATTTAATTGTGTGATTAAAAATCCTAATTAAACATTTCAATTAGTCATATGATGAACCTTTCATCATGCAACAATTGCAGAATTTAATAACAACCATGCACACCATGATCTTCCAAAGCCATGCACACCATGTTGGAGTTCATCAAGCATGCCGCCACACCTCTTGATCCAACCAGCAATGGATCAATCATCTCATAATCAAATCACACAATTAAATCATATAATAAACAATCTAAATGGCAAATATAGTGGCTCTGATACCGATTGAAGGAACGGAAGCGTGAAAAACACAAGTTTATACCATTAAATTCAAAATTTTCACCTAGGGTCACATGCATCATGCAAGATTTATTTTTATCTATTTGATTTCAATGATAAACAACATATTAAAACTCTTTGAATATGTTTTTGGATCTTTATTTGCCATTTAAGATTTTAAAATTAATCAGATTAATTTTAGAACCTTAGATTAAATGAAGAACGATTACACTAACCTCTTGATGTACTGCAGCGTGTCTGCGCCTTTGAGATTCGTCTTCAGGACACCAGATGTTGTCCCTCTAGCTTGTCCACACCAAGAACACCTATGGCAGCCCTTGAACAGCTTCTAAAGCCTTTTCTATTAATTAGAAATTCAAGTTCTGCCTTCTAAGAGATTATAGATGTAAACAGGATACTAGAAACAATTTCTAGTGTTCTTAATTCAAGAGATTGATGGCTAATCTCTTTGAATTGATGAGAGATGAAGAAGAATAGAGGGAGGGATGCAAAAATGGTGTGAAAAAGGAGTGTGGCTGCTGGTTGTATTTTATTTTCTCATAACAACACTTAAATAGCTAGGTTAACACATTAAACCCTTGCCACATGTCACCCTTTGATTAGCTCTAGGTTTAAGTGACCCAATCACATTGTGCCAAGTGTCAAACCTATATTTAATCTTGATTTTAATCATCTTATATGATTAAAAAACATTTGGCAAGCTTATGTGTTATGCCACGTGTCACCATCTCATGGTGCCACGTGTCACACTGCAAAATGACCAAAATGCCCCTGTGTCTTAATTTTGAGTTCTCAACCTAAAATAATTATTTTTCTTCTTCTAATTAATTTATATCAAATATAAATTAGTTAATTAATTTCTATTAATTAATTTCTCATTAATTAAATTCATATTTAAACACTTTAAATATAAATTTAACTTATATTATACATCCAATAATCTAGATTTGGTTTCAAGTCATGCTAGGGACTTTGCAATCTAATTGCAAACCAAACCTATTTAATTAATCAATTAAACTCTTTAATTAATTAATTAAATCATATTTAATTAGGTGATAACTTGTGTATGTGTGTGACTTACTAGGCTCATCACTAATTGGCAATGAGACATGATATCAACTCTTAATATCATCAGAACTCTTTCTTACCATAAATGATTTCTCTAAATCATTTTATGAACCTCATAGACCATGGTTAACACCTAGCATAGCATGCCATGGCCACCCAATTAGTAATAAGGTTTACCTTAAATGAACCTATAATCATATGTTACCATGCACTAGAATCTCTCTGTTACAAAATCCCAACTCAAGCTGGAGTCATGGTTTATGTCAAACTCCATTTGCTATGAATATAATGTTCTCTTTTAATTCTAGTTCTTGATTAAAAGATTTTCTCATCGTAAACTCTTTTCGAATAAATCTATCTGTCTGGCCAGAACTTCAAACATCAAGAATAATTAAATGAACATAGGATTTTATCTCTATTTACTTAGAGGAACAGATTCCATCTTGATCAACACCTACCTCCATATATAACTAGTAGGAGCTAACACATGCCCATATACCCATACACGGTACAAGTATGAAAGCGAGATCAAACTCAAACTACCTATATACAAGATAATTGTGCTATCTCAGTCTAAAGATTATATGCACTGATATGATTTATGACAAAACATTGACAAGAGTAAACTCCATGTGCTTGTCATAAGTGTCACTGGTTCGGCCTACTTATCATTTATAAGTTCCTATCATGTTTGTTATATGGCATGAGACTCACCATTCCATCTTATTTATATCTCATATAAATAACTTGGGAACAAACATGAATACAATTTTTCTGGATAAGTCATGTCCTTATTATGAAGTATCCTCGATTGTGAACCTATTTATGATACTTCGTGCTAGAAATATTGTCACTCATATTCTTAACAACTTAAGAATAATATTTCTAACAAAATATCAATGGACCTTTTCTATTACACATAAATATATTATGTAAACGGAAAAGTGGAAATGCCTTTTATTAATAAAAATATGTACAAGATACATACTAAATGATATGCTCTAGGGCATACTACTAACAGACCCATCTTCTCAAGATGTCGGTCTAGCTGAGTTTGTGACATAGGCTTAGTGAATGGACAGCTGGATTTTCAACTGATGCTATTTTCTGCATGGCTACATCGCCTCGTCCAACTATTTCTCTAATAATGTGGCAGCGGCTTTCTATGTGTTTGGATTTCTGGTGAGGCCTTGGTTCCTTAGCCTGTATGACTGCTCCATTGTTATTACAGTGTAGTGGAACTGCTGACTCAATGGAAGGAACTACTGCAAGTTCTGTCATGAACTTCTTTATCCAAACAGCTTCCTTTGCAGCATCTGATGCAATAATATACTCAGCCTCGGTAGTGGAATCTGCAGTCGTGCTCTGTTTGGAACTCTTCCAACTGACTGCACCTCCATTACAAATGAACACATATCCAAAGGTAGACTTTCTATCATCGATATCTGATTGGAAATCAGAATCAGTATAACCATCTAATTGCAAGTCTCCACCTCTATAGATCAAGAATAAATCCTCAATTCTTTTCAAGTACTTAAGGATATTCTTGACAGCTATCCAGTGTTCCAAACCTAGATTGGATTGATACCTGCTAGTCAAACTAATAGCATATGTGATATCCGGCCTAGTACACAACAATGCATACATTAAACTTCCAATAACTAAAGCATATGGAATCCTGGCCATCTTATCTCTTTCTTCAGGTGTGTTTGGAGACATCTCTTTAGAAAGGTGGATACCATGTCTCACTGGTAACAATCCTCTTTTGGAATCAAGCATGTTAAACGTCTTTAACACGTTTTCCAAGTATAGACTTTGGGATAAACCAATTATTCTTTTCGCTCTATCTCTATAGATGCGAATCCCAAGAATATAGGTTATCTCCCCTAAGTCTTTCATGGAGAATGCATTTGACAATCACACCTTTACAGTTGTCAACATACCTGCGTCATTACCTATCAATAGTATGTCATCCACATATAAGACAAGGAAAGTGATAGCACTGTCACTAACCTTCTTATATACACATGGCTCATCCTCATTTTTTATAAAACCAAATGATTTAATGGCTTCATCAAAATGGATGTTCCAACTCCTCGAAGCTTGCTTCAACCCATAAATGGATCGCTTTAGCTTGCATACCTTGGAACCATCTTGGGATTCAAAACCCCTAGGTTGTTCCATGAAAATGTTTTCTTCAATGTATCCATTGAGAAAAGCTGTTTTGACATCCATATGCCAAATCTCATAATCATAGTATGCAGCTATTGCTAATAGAATCCTAATTGATTTAAGCATGGCAACAGGCGAGAAAGTCTCCTCATAGTCGATTCCTTGCCTTTGGCGAAACCCTTTCGCTACTAGCCTTGCCTTATAGGTCTCTACCTTTCCTTCAGAACCAATTTTCTTCTTGAAAATCCATTTGTTCCCTATAGGTACAATACCTTCAGGTGGGTCAGCAAGATCCCAAACTTGATTCTTATGCATAGAATCAATTTCAGATTTCATAGCATCAATCCATTTTGAAGAGTCTATATCTGATATAGCTTCTTCATAGGTAAGTGGATCATCTCCATGGTCTACTTTTCATGAGTAGGCAACTCTTGTTCTTCTTCATGAAGGAAACCATATCTCACTGGTGGGTGAGATACCCTGGTTGTTCTATGAGGAATAGCTGAAGATGTTTCATCAATGGGTGTAGGTTGACTAGATGGATCTATATCCATCTGATCTGTTGGTTGATCAGAATTCTCTAATTCCAACTCTATTTGCCTTCCTTTGCCTCTTTCTTGAACAAATTGTTGTTTAAGAAATGTGGCATCTCTACTCACCACAACCTTTTGTGATGTAGGCAAATAAAAATAATATCCAAAACTATCTTTTGGATATCCAACAAATCGACCCTTTTCTGATCTGGTTTCCAATTTATCGCCAGCCTTTGATATGTCGACAACCACAAATCGTAACATGCTTAAGACTTGGTTTTCTTCCATGCCATATCTCATAAGGTGTGGAAGAAACTGATTTTGATGGAATCCTATTCAGAATATACAGAGCTGATTCTAATGCAAATCTCCAAAAGGAGATTAGCATATCAGTATAGCTCATCATACTACGTACCATATCCAATAGGGTACGATTTCTCCTTTCAAATACACCATTCAGCTGTGGCATTCCTAGAGGAGTTAGCTGGGAAACAATGCCGTGCTCTCTTAAGTATTCATCAAATTTAGTACTCAAATATTCACCTCTACGATCTGATCGAAGATCTTTAATACTCTTTCCTGTTTGATTTTCTACTTCAGATTTAAATTCTTTGAACTTTTCAAAGGATTCATGTTTGTATTTCATCAAATACAAATACCCAAACCTTGATTTATCATTAGTAAAGGTAATAATGTAATGAAAACTGCCTTTAGCCATTCCCTTAAATGGACCACATACATCACTATGTATTAGCTCCAAAATATTTTCAGCCCTTAGCCCTTGTCCAACAAAGGGTGATCTAGTCATTTTGCCCTAAAGGCAAGATTTACAAGTTGGAGTAGGCTCAGAGCCCAATGAGGATAGAATCCCTAGTTTCTCCAATTTTGCAATCCTATCTTCTGCAACATGACATAACCTTAAGTGCCAAATATATTTTGAACTTGAGTTGGTTTTCACCATGGCATTGCATTCATTTACATCACTTACATTCATTTTGTGTTTGTCATTATTATCCAAATAATAAAGACCATCATTCATATAACCCGAACCAACTTCTTCTTATTGGACTTTCCAGCAGAAGAAGATGCAATCAAAGCTACCTCTTTTCCTTTATTGCCCGGCATATTCTTTTGGGCAATAACCAGCATGTTGAGTAAACCAGCTAAGGTGCATTCCTATTTAGTTATATGGAAATTTGTCACAAAATTCCTAAAAGACTCAGGAAGGGACTGAAGGATCAAATCCGTTTGTAGTTGGAAATCCATGTTGAAATCAAGATGTTCCAACTGCTCAATCAGCCGAATCATCTTATGGACATGATCCCCAACATTTTGTCCCTCAGACATCCTCATGCGGAATAGCTATCTAGATATCTCATACCTAGCATTCCTGCTGTGCTCACCATACAACTCTTGTAAGTGAAGAAGGATCTCACTCGCACTCTGCATGTCCTCATGTTGCTTTTATAACTCATTACTCATGGAAGCAAGCATGTAACACTTAGCTCTCATATCATGCTCCTTCCACTTGTCCAAAGTTTCATGTTCCTCTGGAGTGGTCTCTAGAGGTAAGGGACCAGGAACATTTGAATCTAGAACATATCCTATATGTTTAAGGTTCAGGACAAGTTTCAAATTTCTTAGCCAATCAAAGAGATTAGGTCCTGTCAACCTATTGCGATCAAGTATACTTGGAAGGATATTGGATGGTGGTGGTTGTTCTGTGCTCATTATTATCAGAAAATTAACTGCAGAAAATAACCAGATTAATTAGTAAATGTATCAAGTAATTAACCAAAATGATTATGGTCTTTTAATCAAATTGGTCCTCCCACTAACTTAGCGAATCCTACACTTCCAAAGTAGAAAACGGAAATCATAGTTGGATGGATTTCTAGTGGGTGATTTAGTTCTTATAATTCTATTGATCATCCTCAAGTACATCCATTATTGGAATTACAATAAACTATAAGGGAGCAACTCTTTGCCCATCACATCTCATGTGAGGTTCAATCCTTTACCTAGGCCCTAATGCTCAAAATCTCAGGTACATCCATTATTGACTTATCTTGCATTAGTTAAGTTAATCCCATTGAGCTAGTAATTATGCAAATAATTTTAATGTCCTCAGGTACATCCAATATTGGCCACCAAACCATTTACATATTTACAACATCTCATGCTTGTCGACACCATATTTTGGCCGATCCCTAGAATCAATAAAAATTCTTCTTTGAACAGCTAATCTCGTTTCCGATCCCTCGTTAGGCGGTCACATTTCCGATCTCTCCTCACAAAAATTGAATTAATGCCGAGTCCTCATATTCATTAAGCCTCGCCGATCTCTCAAATCATTTACTGACCTCTCAAACCCGTTGTCGAATTTCCGGACCTGTCAAGTATATTCCTGATCTCTGTTGATAAATAAAATGAACTTGCACTAGATCTTTTCCTACCAGTTTTATTGCCGATCTCCTTTTCGGAAGATTAAGAGCTAAAGTTTGGGTTCGGTTTAACGAGGGTTCCGATCTTAAGTGTTCAAGTTAAATTTTCAAATTTAACCAAGTCCCGCTCAAAGATTTCTCCCCACCGATCTCATGCTTATTGTGCTTTCCGATCTTTTATACTTAGATTAATAATGGAATTTAGTTCATGTTTCGCTATGCTCATACAATTAAATACTTAGGCAAATTCGAAGATTTTCCAATCACATCCATTCATTGAACAAAAGAGATATTCCATTTCATTTCATAATTTGTACAAGTTATTCTGGGATCACCCCACTGATTTACATTCCGCTCACTCTCTCTCTCTCTCCCTCCTCCTCACTATCTTCACCATCGCCCGGAGCCGTGTCGCCCATCCAGAGAAGTCCTCCTCGTGGTAGCGCTGGAGTTCGGCCAAGAGGTCCTTGTGAGCATTCACATAGGCTCCGGCTATCCCTGTCACCATCTCTTCATCTTTCGCCTTAAGCTCCTCGTCTTTCTCCTTAAGCTCTTCGACGAGTTGGGCGACCTGAGCGGCTTCATTGGCCTGAAGTGCCTGGACCTCTCTGAGAGCCCGTTCTCTTTCAGCCAGGTCACGAGACCTTTCGGCCAGCTGGTCTTCATAGTACTTCGCCCGTCCCTCGACTTGAGATATATAATCCCGAGCGGATGAGAGTTGGGATCGGAGGGAAGTCAATTCCTGATTTTTCTTCCCAACCTCCTTACCCAGACGCTGAATCTTTTCTCAATCATGGTCCGTTCACTGACACTCCACATTCAAGCTCATGGTTCGAGTCAAGATATCATCGAGACCATTCCGGATAACTGTCCCGATCCTCCCGAAAGAAGATGGTAGATCCTGTGACCTTGGCAAAATCGGGTTCTCCCGACAGTCCGATTATCCTTCAAGCGCCGATCGGATTTGAGCGCCACGAGAAGAGGTCCTCCGGAAGATTGAGAAGGCCCCCTTCCGTGCTTGGGACAATCGCAAGAGTCGGAGGTCGCTCTTCCGATCTAGGAGGAGATCCGCGCCTTCATGGTTGGCGGACCCAAGGTTGAGGTGGGTCTCTTTGTATCTCCCGGTTCGTGGACCGGTGTTTGAAGTCGTTCCAAACGCTTTATCTCCTTTATCTTCCGAGATCTCTCTTTCCTTCTTTCGCTTCCTAGAACCATCACCACCCGCCATACCGCACAAAGAAAAGGTTAGTGAGATCGCTAAGGTCGTGAGAATTGAGATATAGAAAATACCGATGCCGAGGTTAGAGAGCGAAGTTCGCGGTCTTGGCCAAAGGAGCACCGAATACCCAATGGTGCAAATTTCTACAGCCACCGTGATCCAAACAAGAATACTTTTTAGTGGCAGCCTCACTCTTCAAATCCATCACTATTAGGCTTTCATCTTGGCTCAGTGGTGATGTGATTCAAAGCAAAGGTCCCCGTACCACCAGTGCTGGGGAAGTCCTCAAAATGGCTCGGATCTTTGCTCCTCACAATGAAGAAACGATTCTTCCAATTCTTAAGAGACGAGGCAGATCGGAAAAGAGCTCGCAACGAGGCTTCGCTGAAAGAACCAGTGGTCATCGCCTTTTCTCGAGATAGCCTGCAACTCGCGAACACCTTAGCCGTATGTCTGATTCCCTTATATCTGCATAGGACTCGCAAGGCTACTAAAATCCTCCATGAGTTAGGTATGATATGAACGATGCTCGCCCGGTGAAGTTTTAGGACCTCCTTATAGAAGTCATCCAGGGGGAATCGAAGACCGGCCTTTAACTGTTCCTCATACACCATGACTATGTCGTTCTCTTCAAAGGAGTGATCGACACGAACATCGCCATGGCACTTGATCAGTTCATATGAATCAGGACAAATGTTGTATTCTTGAACAAACGATTGCAGATCGGATTTCAAGAACCGACGGAAGCTCGCCTATAGGAAGGGTCTCTCCTTGAAGGTGGTGCAAGCCTTGATGGTATGACCCGACTCGACTGAGCAGAGACCCTAGGGGGTTCAGGTTGCGTGCTTGGCCCGACCGCCTCTTCTTCATCAGACGATGACCATGAGAACTGAATGGAAGGAGGGCTCACCGCTCTCTGACCTTCGGCACCGCTCATTTTCAAAGAAACAAAGAACTTAAACAAAAAAAGAAGATCAAAGTCCTTACCGGAGTCTGATCGGCGTCGGAGAAACTGGAGAAAATGAGAGAACTTCGAAGTTGTGAGCAGGGGATTGAAAATGGAATGAGAGAACAACTGGCTAACCCTCCCCTATTTATACTAGTCCGAGCATTTAATGCTCGCGAGGTTCTAGGCGGCGCATCGATTGGTGAGACTCGACAGCTGTTCTGACACTTCTCTCAAATATCCGAATGTTCAGAGATCGGTTAATTGGAGATCGGCATAATAAGTTAAATATTTTGAATAAAGGATCAGTTAAGTGTCATTCAGGTAAAGAACCAGATCGGATAAACACAGTAGAGATCGGAAAATAATCAATGCAAAAATAAGATGATAACCGACAAAATAAAGTCTTTATTCTCAAAAGATCGGATTACATCATTTGGGCGATCTCTAGGGATCGGATTACAATAAAGGTCTAGCTACATCACGTGGCCGATCTCTAGAGATCTGATTACATTGAAAAATTACATCATTTGGACGTTCTCTAGAGACCGTGAAAATCCTATCTGAAGAGGTCGATCTAAGGATCGCCATAATCGATCCCAAGGATACTCCCAGTGATCTAAGGATCGCTTTATAACTAATCCCAAGGATACTCCCGGGTGATCTAAGGATCGGTTTATAATCGATCCCAAGGATATTGCCGATCGAAGCTTAATCCATTGCCGAACACCCAATGTGGGAGAAAACCATTTCGGAACACTCAATGTGGAGAAAAGCCGAATGAACTTGAGGAAGCAATCACCGGTCGAATTTTCAATGAGGAATAGGGAATTCCATCTAAGAGGATCAAAACCACGATAGTTTGGAACTTTCCCCGGAACAGCTAGAACCAAGAAACACGGGGAAAGAGAGAAAAATCGAATGAAGGAAATGCCACTATCACCAGGGGTATATCTAGGGGAAAATGAGCATTTAATGTCGAGCGAAAGCGGTTGACGCTCGAGAATCGAGATGTAATTAATGCTTGGACCGAATCGGCATCGATCAAGGGATAAAAGAGATCGGAGATAGGAGATCGCATGAGAGATCGGAATAGGAGCTAGGGAGGGATCGGAAGACAAAAAGAATAAGACAAATTCCAATAACCGCCGCCGAATCGAGCCGAGGTAGTTAAAGCGTGGCGACGAGATCTCCACCGCACGCCTAAGAATCGCCCGCAATGCCGACAGTGCGGGGTATGTCATGTGATCCTGTACATCCCAATCTCCACCGTTGATCTCACTTGTAAGGATGAATCCGAACCCTTGGATCAAAAGAGAAGACGACAATACCAGCTTTTTCACTCTTAGCCTCGATCGTTCGGACAAGAGGATTCAAGACCGTCGATTAAAAGAGGAAAAGGACAAATATTAGAAGCGATCTCACCATTCGTGTTGATTCTCTTTAATTCCTGAACATCCGATCATGTACTTCAAAATCTTGACCCTCCATCTTCCTCAAAATAAATCATTACCCTTCATGGGGAGCACCCGATTCCTATAAATACCTGCATGAAAACTGCTCGACGGACGAAAAAATATAGGCAAGAGGTCGCTATTATCGTGAGGAACTCAAACTTCATTCAGTTTGTTACTCGCTTTTTGTAGTGATTAAAAGACTTTTGAAACTAGTTTTCAGGAGTGTTTTCTTGAAAAGATTTTGAATATTGGAACTCTACATTTCCAGTTTGTTCATTATCCGGTCATACTCTCATCATCTCTCGCTTTCCTTTCCTCTGTTCAAGCTCAACTTCCTTTCACCTGGTTCTTACCCGGTTACCTTTTAGCTAAAGCATCTCTCGGTTTCACGACAGACATCAACTCTCAGGCTGATCAATCCGCCATCTTCATCACTATTTACCACTTCACAGTTATTTCAATATATTTGGCTCCTCACAGGTAAGAGTTCACACTACTGTTTACGTTTGTTTCCTGCACTTCCTTTGTTCTTCATACATCTGCAACTTTCTTCAAGGTTATTTTGTACAAGAGAACCCAAGAGAAAATATTGTTATAAGAGTTCATGTTACTGTTTTATTAAGTGTCTACGTTTATTACCGCATTTTCCTTGTTCTTCTTACATCTAGACCATTTCGCACAAGCAATCCCAAAGAAAGTCACTCTCAAATCATTTTTTTGTGATCGTTCATTTTATTGATCTCCGTCATTTCTTAAAACCAGTTTTCTAACTCTTTGTAGTATGTAAATGGTTGGGTAAACGTAGGTAGCTGCAACTTAGAGGTCTCCTTTAAAAAGAGGACCTGAATAACACGTCAGGAAGATAGCCGAACTATTAGGCCGACGTAAACAGCAATTCGACAAAGATGTCATGAAATGGAATAAGACCAAAGTAAACGAAACAGAGTGGATCGGTCATTAATAGATATTGGTAAAATGACTACATGAAAAGGTCAGTGAATCAAGTCTAGTGTTCCCCGTTCAGCCACAGGATATCCATAAACCTTATCCCTGCATTTTTGAAGGTCAATTCTTAGTTTTAGGTTCTTAAGACCCGTGAATGTGGTTAAATTTTTAAAGGTCGGAAAAGTCTTTGTCCGAGTCTCATCAAAATAGAAGGGTCGAAGAGTCCTTATCTTATCCTTGCCTAAAAGTTTTTAGTAAACTCTTAAAGGAGATCGGAGGAGGGTTAGATCCTGGTCTCCTTCAAAATTTTGATAAACATTAAGTAGGGATCTAAGAGAGTTCTTATCCGGTCACAAATCAAAACAATAACCAATAACTCTACAGGATATCGGAGGAGGGTTCTTATCAGGGCGCCTCTCACAATTTTAATAACTAACTGAAAATACATCGGAGGAGGATTCTTATCCGGTCTCCCTTCAAAATTTTAATAAACATTAAATAGGGATCGGAGGAGAGTTCTTATCCGGTCTCCTCTCAAAATTTTAATAAATAACTTAAAAGAGATCGGAGGAGGATTCTTATCCGGTCTCCCTTCAAAATTTTAATAAACATTAAATAGGGATCGGAGGAGAGTTCTTATCCGGTCTCAACCTCAAATTTTAATAAACATCTAAAAGAGATCGGAGGAGAGTTCTTATCCGGTCTCATCCTCAAAACTTCAAATAAATAACTTAAAAGAGACAGTAGGAGGGATCTTATCCGGTCTCCTCAAAATTTTAATGAACAACTTAAAAAGATCGGAGGAGAGTTCTTATCCGATTCTCACACTGCTCACTAAGGTTGTCTCATTTACTTATGTATCTGGGTGATCCAAATTTAGTGAAAAATCAAACATTCCTTCTACCAAAAGGATTAACATTGCCGCCTAAGCCCTTCTAACTAATTTGTAAAGGATGCAGAATTAAATCTACTTACCCTTATTAAGGGACGAGGTGGGGTGCCTAACACCTTCCCCACCCGTTTACGGACCCCGAACTTAGAATCTCTGTTTTGAAGTGGTTTCATTTTTAATTTAACTTCTCAAATGGTTTTCTTTAGTTTCCCTCAAAACTAAGGTGGCGACTCCTCACTCTTTCCCACTTCGGTGAGTGATCGTCCGGGCGACCGCAAAATCCCATTGCGACAGCTTGGCGACTCCGCTGGGGACTATTGACCCAACCCCATTCTGGAGGTCCAAAAGTAGGCTTAATTTTTGTCCGATCAAATTATATTTAGAGGGCTCACTCGCGATGTCTCATATGCTAATTATTATTGCTACTAACTATTTTGTTTTGCCTGTTCTATCTCCTACGGTGCTCTTCATTTCAAAGAAAAGAAAAAGAAAAAAATGGAAAAATGGAAAATCCCCGAATTGGGAAGAGGTAAAAGTGTCCCTTCACACATCGAACACTTACACAATGTCCTCACCCACTATGGTCCTAACCCGGCTTTCTTACCCTTTTAGGAAAGTAGGAGGGTCATGTAGCGTACAGTGGGTTTTACCCGTTAGTATCCGTGAAGGCTTCGCTCAAATTGAAACTTGTTCTATTTACCGTGATACCCGTGGAATTTTCCGACAATATCATGGGGTAGAATGGGGCTCTCATTTCTGATAGGGGCAATTTGGGAACTCGTGGCTATTAGAAAAATTAGATCTGAGCTAAACCGTCACGATAGTGAAAGCCGTAGTAAATCGCCTCATAAGATAGAACTATCCAGATAGGTAGCGCTTCCGGTGTTAGGAGTCTCCTACTATAGGACAAAAGGGGCATACTTACTCTTACCCTATTCTCGCTTTAATTTCCTTTTGTTCATTTCTTTCGAGGTAATCTTGAATCCTACTAAAACGCCTACACATTTTCCTACTTTGATAAATGTGTACGTGTTACACTGTCAACAGTATGATTCAAAATTACCCTAATATGTCTTACTAACAAATTCTCCATGAGCGTTACCAAACCAAGGGTGCGTAAAAGGATAGGCATCATTTTTATCATGGCATCCTCGAGTCACGCGTGAAAAGGCTCGAATGCTAAACTTTGGTCGAATCAGTTCATAGTCCGGTACCTCGCAAAATGATGCTTCCGAGGCACTGTTAGCTCGCTACCTTCGCTAGATCCGGACAAAATAGAGGTCAAAATGAACAACCTCAAGGGTCCATCTAATAGATGGAGGTTGCTTCCCGACAGTGTCAAGGTACGGTTTGAAGAAATGCGGAAGGATTGCAACCTTAATGCAAGTCAAGGTCCAAATCCTGCATTAAAAGCCATGTTGACGGTTTGGAATCCTGGCACGAGTGTTCTCTTTCAATGACATTGATACGGCCCCGCTATGGAGGAATATCGGGCATTGCTGGGGATCCCATACTCATTGCGAATCGGATCTACTTACACCTCGAGCATAGGCGGACACTGAAGCGGTTGGCACATATGTTGGGTACTCCCCCAGAAGAAGTAAAGTCCAGAGAAACAGCCAAAGGGAACACGCAAGGATGGCATTGGACGTACATTGAGAAGCGCGTAGAACATCACCTCCCAGAGAAACAATGGGATCAAGCTCCGTAGCACTCGCCTTTGGGAATCTATGGTCCGATCATGTTCCGGGGCCATTGGGGATCATCACTAGCATGCGGTGGAGGTATTTTGGGCGATGAAAGGCGGGGATCAATCCGATACCGCAATCCTTGCGAAACCTTGTTAACCCTAACTACTGCGGACAACAGGGAAAGGGTCCATTAAGTGTTGCTCTCGGTTATTATACCTCTGGACTATCACCACATGTGTCTGTGGAGACAAAAGGATTGACTTGGTACCTTGACCAGCCTCCCATTGAGAAGATGATCCGGTTAGTGATCGGCTTGAAGAATGAAAAATAGTGGCGGGAGCAGTTTTGAGTTTCAATAGCCATGATTCTTGTTGGAGGAAGGCGTGGGCGTCAAGCCAACCCGTCTTGATTGGTACAGGAGGTATTCAGTCGGTGTCCCTGATTGGTATAACCGGGTATACAAGTTACACTCCAGCACTGGTAATGAGGCAGTTTGGCTCAACACAGTCCATGATCAACATTAAAGAATACCACCAAGGTCACTTCTACCATGAGCTCAAGGAAGAAGAAGGGTTGAAAATGGCTCGCAAGTCACGGAAAACATCACTCTAATGGAGAGATCACCCAAGGCAGAGTGCCTCGGGCGATTACCTTAAATGGAGAGGCGATAGGGACCAGAGCGCTCTACCATAGAATTCAGGGCGACAACCCTCGCCAAGACGCCCTATTAGAGGAAGCTAATAATCGCTGGTTGACTCGCTACAAAGGCAAATACCGAAAACTCACAGTGCAGAGCAGATGACACAATTGGAGGACCAACGTGAGAAACTTAAGAGAAGGGTAAGAAAGCTCAAAGGAAGAGGCAAGTAGAAAGGATAGGGTTCGAAGAGCAAGAAGTACAGTGGGAAAAGAAAGAAACTCTCTCCAAGTGAGGTCAAAGAAATGAAAGAGCGAATAGTAAGCTTGGGGAAAGGATGAAGTACCAAGAGGTACTCGTTGAAGAGTATAAGCAGGAAAACAAGAAGAAGAAGCTTGAATTAAAAGAACAGGCACTCCTCATCAACGACATCTTGAGAGAATGTGCTAAAGAAAGGAAAGAGAAAGAGAAACAAGCTGCCCTCTATCAAGGACTGAGAGAAAATGTGGACCAGTTGGAGAAGATGATAGCACAGGGAAAAAAGGAACTATTACCTGAATCCGAGTATGCTCTGAAAGTGTTCGATCCTGCCAAACAAGAGGAAAGGTTATATGAGTATCTCGAGAAAATGTCATCTCATTATAAAGAACCTCCCAGAACCTAGGCGATGTAAAGAATATCTTTGTACAAATTATTGATTAATGAAATGATTTTTGGACCATTGTCTAAGCGATTTGTGAATGAATAATATGACTCCGTAGGAACTCCTCGCTAGGGTTATGTGAAAAATTGAAATGCGCTATATGGGCAGGTATCATAAATGCGCATTCAATCCCGTCATTCAGTCGGACTATCGAGCGATGCCATGATAAAGTGAGGCGATTATCCTTTTGTAGATTCCAACTGGCTCTCAAATGCCCTTTGTATCCTTCGTACAGACAAGGACTTTTAGTTTCTTTGCAAAACTCAAATTCATTTAAATTTTTTTATCCTCACGGAAATCAATATTGATTCAAACAAGGCAAGTCGACCAAGCACACGATCCAACCCAAGCGAGTGTACTTAACAAGATCTCGAGCGAGGAAGATAATGGAAAATCGGAGCAAATGCAGAACCTACAAGGGCGGTCTCGAGTTGAAGGATCGACTTTACGAAATTATGAGACTAATGAAGGAAATGTCTCGAGCAAACACGCTTGAGAACCTAGCCCACCATTACCTCCTCCGCCTCCTACAACAAATGATCCTCGGCAAGCTTCAACCTCTTTTACCTTCGGTCTCCCATTAGGACGACAATCACTTTGTCAATCCGGTGACCATAAATAATGACCCACCTTTTTCCTATTACCGGCCGTCTCAAATGCCGAGCCTCACCATTCAATCCCGATCCCTCGATTTACTCCACCCCTCGGCTCCGGTTGGAGGAGTGTATCATGCGGTGGAAGGAGAACATAGGCGAGAGAAAGCGAAACTATACGCCTAGAAGAAAGATTGAGAGCAATAGAAGGTTTGAACATGTATGGCTCGATTGATGTGTAAATCCGAGATTGGTGCGGATGTGGTGGTACCACCCAAATTCAAGGTTCGGATTTCAACAAGTACAGGAAACTCGGATCCCGCATCCACACGGCAACCTACATTGCCAAAATGTGCGCCTTAAGGCGATAGACTTCTCATTCACTTCTTTCACGAGAGCCTCTCGGAGCGGCTACGAGATGGTGCATACAATTGGGCGAGGAGCAAGTGCACTCCTGGAAGGACTTAGCGATACCTTTCTTAAGCGGTACAAATTCAATTGTGATGCGGCACCCACAAGGAGGGACCTCCGGAGCACAGTGCAGAAAAGACCGGGAAGGTTTTAAGCGGTATGCCCAACGATGGAGGAGAAAGGCTGCGAAGTATATCCTCGGTGGTGACAATGAACTCTGCTCCCTATTCATTGAAACATTGAAGGCTCCCTACTTCAACCTGATGATTGGAAATACCTCCAACAGTTTCTCAGATATCATCCAAGCCGGTGAGAGAATTGAAGCTAATCTGAGAATAGGAAGGCTACGAGTTGTTGAGAACCCTGTGAAAAAGACTGCCAATTTTGGCAAGAAAAAGGAGAGTGATGTGCATTCCATCACTAGACAGAATAATTTTCCCCAATTCCCCCAAAATAACTACCGGCCATATCCTCCCTCTCATGGCCCAACTATCGCGAACATCCCACCCCCTTTCCCTAATTATTCACAACCACGCCCTGTCGCCCCACACAAATTTCCAACCAAGACCACCTCCTCCTCGGCTCAACCACGGCCACCACAAAATAACCCAAGACCTCAAGGAATCTGATCCACCCCTTCCCCTCCCTCTCAGTGAAATAGACCGAGACCTTGTCGGTATAAACCATATCGTTGCAGTCCCTTTAGACCCAATCCAGCCGCCATATCCCAGGTGGTATGATGCCACTGCACGTTGTGAGTATCATGGAGGAGCACAAGGGCATTCAACTGACAACTGCGGGGCACTCAGAGGGAGAGTGCACGCTCTGTCCGGGCAGGTGGTTGAAAATCGAGAAATGGTTCCCTCCCCAATGTTACCTCAAACCCCTTTGCCTAACCACAATGCGGGCGGTGGTGTAAATATGATAGAGTCTAAAGGAGAGGATCAACACGAAGTGGATGAGCTGGTTCCATACTTTAAGGAGATTTTTACTATAGCAACGAGGAAGGCTACCTTTGCTCTCGGTGGCGGGATTCAAAGAGAGTGCGAGTGTCCTTACCATGGAGGGCGGTGACCATGAGCTGCGAGATTGTGAGGGGTTCGGGCAAGAAGTCGAACTTATTGTCTCTCGGGGTTACGAGATGCGGACAAGGCTAAAAGCGGAAAAAGTGAACACCACCGGATCTGACCCGAAACGCCTCTACCTCCAAACCAGAATCACCTTCTCACCCGGTAGCCTCTCGCCGTGATTATCAAACTCCACCTCGGCTCCCCATCACCAATACTCACGCTGTCCCTTGGAATTATAACTTCCAAGTTTTCACTCGAGGCGTCAAGCGGTACATCCGCTCCTAGTCTTGCCTCACCTCGGCACCACCAAAACCATGTTTCGCTCCTCACGAGCACTTGAATGACTTATCTTTGGACACTGCTAGCAACACTACTCCCAAGCCAATTCTAGACCCGTTATTGCAACAAAATCCTCTCCACTGAGCAAGAAGTCGAGTTTATAACTCGAAGTGGGAGTGTTCTGAGAGCGAAGAAAGAGAGAAGAGAAAGGAAAGTAAAAATGGGAGAGTCATCCGAGAAACACGGAAGAGGAGGTTGAGAAAGCTGAGAAGCGAGCCTATTGAGCACAAGGAAGATAAAGCTGCTGCTCCAAATAATGAAACAGGCGAGTATGGCGTGGTGGAGCAATTGAGAAAAACCCCGCGAATTTCACTTTGTTATCACGATCTGAGCTCGGAAGTCACCGACAAGCCCTACAAAGAATCTGGATCGGGCCTTTGTGAACCAGGCATTACTCAGGCGGTTTGAGAAAATAGTAGGACAAATCCGGGCATCGGCTCTGTAGCCTTTTACGAAGAGGAGGTAGACCTGCGGGCTTAGGGCACAATAAAGCTCTACATGTAGCGTGAAGTGTAAAGGGTTGTATAGTGGCCAAGGTTCTCATCGATAACGGATCGGCCCTCAATGTATTGCCTAGTGCGACCTTAGCGAGATACCGGTTGACCAATCGCATATACGTCAAAGTGCAATGGTGGTAAGAGCCTTTGGCGGTACCGGGAGAAGTCTTGGGAGACATTGACTTGCCAATCAAGTCGGGGCATGTACTTTCAGCGTCACGTTTCAAGTGATGAACATTGAGCGCTTACACTATGTTATTAGGGAGGCCGTGGATCCACTCTGCAAGCATTTGTTCCTTCAACCTTACACGGAAGATCAAATACATTAAGGGCGGCAAAATCATCACGATGAAGAGGCGAAGAGGCCATCTTGGTCACCAAGCGCAATCACTTCCTTATGTGGAAGCGGCGAGAATCATTGGAGAGTTCTTTCAGGGCCCTTGAATTGCAAGATCTTTGGGAAGGAAGGGGCTATGGCTATGGTGGCCAAAGTAATGTCAAGAAAGCGGGTATCAAGAGGGAAAGGCTTGGGCCTTTGCCTTGCAAGGAATCGTCGAGCCTATCTGGCTATTGAGAAAATAGGCCGTTGTGGTTTGGGGTATGAGGAGGATGCCCTCGTGGATGGGCGATTACGGATGAGGAGGATGCCGGGATCGGAGGTTTGACCGGGGGCGGGAAAAATGAAAATAGTCCGAAAATTACGGAGATCTTCAAACCGGTCATCCAACATCCGGCAAGTCTGGAAGAATCGCGGATGATCCATCCATAGATGTCATCCAAGCTGGATTCCTTGTATGAGGCCCTAATTTCACCCATGGTGAGGCGGGAGCTTGACAAGCTGGACAACGGAGGATATCCACGTACTCAATTTGAGTAAAGTACCTGCAGTTATCTACACTTGATCATTTTGTCCATGGTGACAAGTGTAATCTTGTAAATGGACCTTTTCTTATGGCATTAATATTAATGAATTGATAGCGCATTTTAAATCCAATACTCTCTTTCCTTTTTAATTCCATCCTTATAACATGTTCTATTCTTTATTCATTGGGACCATTCATCAATTAACACCTAATAATCCAATAGACTCGAAATTCCTCTGGTTAATTTTGAAATCCCCATAGCGCCATTACTTCAAGTAATTACGAGGAAGACCTTACAGAAAGCAATGAAAAGATGAACCCTCCCTCTTGCCTTGTGAAGATGAAGCAGCGCACAATAAACTTAGGTTCGGAAGAAGTAAAGGGAACTTAAGATAGTGGAGAGTGAGGAATTGGGAGATATGATCGGTGCAGCAAGGAATTTCTCGGCGTATTTTCATGGAGCTATGGCGATATGGTCGGTTTGGACCCTCGGATAGTGGCGCACAAGATTCCTTTAATTCGAGCGATCCGGTGAAGCGGCGAGGAGAATGAATCGACACCTTTGCTCAAGGTTCGGGATGAAGTCAAGAAAGCGATATGGCCGGATTCTTGGAAGTAGTCAAATATCCCCAATGGGTGGCTAATGTCGTCGATAATGAAGAAAGACGGGAGAGTCAGGGTGTGTGTTGACAACAGGGACCTTAATAAAGCAAGTTTGAAAGATGAATTCACTCTCCCTCACATTGATGTGTTAGTTGACAAAGATGCGGGATTGGGTAGGTGTTCGTGTATTGATGGGGCATCGGTACAATTTGTCAGTTAGATGGACAAGGAAGACAAGGATAAAGCGCTTTCATCACCCAATGGGAGTATTTTGCTATCGGGTCATGCCCTTGGGTTGAAGAATGCGGGGCTACTTACGGCGCAATGGTCACATTATTCCACGATATGATGCATAAAGAAGTGGAGGTATATGTGGATGATATGATCATTAAATCCGGGGAGAAGAGAGCCACGTTCGGGTGATGAGGAGGGTGCTCGAAGGCTCGGAAATACAAGTTGAAGTGAACCTGCTAAATGCATCTTGAGCTAGGTCGGAAAACTATTGGGATTCATAGTAGCGAGAAAGGGATAGAAGTGGATCAGGACAAAGTTCGAGCTATTCAAGAAATGCCGTCCCCAAAAGCGAGAAAGGGAGGTGCGTGATTTTCTAGGAAAGTTGAACTACATTTCAAGATTTATTTCTAATCTCACTTTGCCAAAGTGAGCCTATTTTGACTACTCGGAAGAACAATCCTACCCAATGGAATTCGGATTGTCAAAAGGCTTTGAGACAATCAAGCGATTTGTCAAACCCACGATATTGGTCACTTTGTGGCGGCAGGCCTCGATCTGTACATGGCGGTCCAACGAGCTCTATGGGATGTGTTTTGGGACGACATGATGATACCGTCGAAAAGAGGGCCATTTACTACGAGCAAGAAGTTCAATGATTGTGAGTCAAGGTACTCTTTCTTAGAAAAGACTTGCTGCGCGTTAGCACAGACTGACAAATCGCCTCAAGCACTACATGTTGAATCACAAGACATGGCTTATCTCGGATGGATCCTATCGGATCGTATTCGAAAGCCCATTCGTGCGGAAGGATAGCCAAGTGGCGAGTTATACTCTCCCAATATGATATAGTCTACATGACTCGAAGCGGTGAAAGGTAGTGTAATCGCGACCTCTAGCGGAAAAACCCTATCCGGATTATGAAGCTCTGGATTTTGAGTTCACGACGAACATATTAATGAAGTAGACTGCGAAGAAGAGGGTCGATCGATGTGTGGGAAATGTATTTTGTGGGCGATCAATTTATCAGAATGGAATTGGAGTGTACTAGTATCCCGGAAGAAAGCACTTCCCAATAGGCTGCTAAGTTGGGATTTGTTGTACCAACAATGTCGCAGAATATGAAGCTTGTGTAATGGGTCTACATCTTGCTATAGAGATGAAAATCAGAAAATTGGAGGTGTATGGAGACTCGGCTCACGATAATTTATCAGTCGAGGAGAATGGCAAACCAAGGATCCCAAGCTAATCCCCTACGAAATACTTCTTGGAGATGATCGGGAAATTGAAGAAATCTCTTTCACTCATCCAGTAGAGACAAGAATCAATTTCTTGGCGCCTTAGCTACTCTACTGTTATGGCTCAAATCGAAGAAGAGCGAGCGTTTGAGGCGTTGAAGATTAAAGTAAGGGATGAGCGACCTATTGCTTCATGATTGAAGAAGAGCTCGATGGAAAGCCTTGGTATCACGACATCACAGTCTCTTGTAGAGCAGGAGAATTCCCTTGAGGGCAAGCAAAAATGAAAAGAAGATGATTCGGAGGTTAGCATTGGGGTACTTTCCCGGTGAAACCCTATACAAAAGAAGCTCCAACGGTGAATTATTGAGATGTGTGGATGCAAAGGAGGCAAAGAGAATCCTTTTGAAACTCATGAGGAAATTGTGCAACTCACGCCAATGGATACATGATGGCCAAGCAAATCATGCGGCGTGGGTACTTTTGGACCACAATGGAAAAGGATTGCATCAGTATTTCGGAAGTGCCACAAGTGTCGATTTATGCGGATCAGATAAATGTGCCACCTCACAAGGCATTCAATCTCGTCTCACCATGGCCTTTTGCAATGTGGGGCATGGATGTGATTGGTCCCATCAATCCCAAAGCATCCAATGGGCATGATTCATCCTTGTAGCCATCGACTATTTCTCCAAGTGGGTCGAGGCGACATCATGTGCTCACATCACGCAGAACACGTTTCTCAAATTCTTGAAACAATATCATATGCCGACATGGTCTCGAATGAAATTATCGCGATAACGCCAAGAACACAGATGGTCCAAAGATTCAAAAGCTGTGTGATCAATACAAAATCAAACATCTCAATTCCTCCCCATACCATCCCCAGATGAATGTATCGGTGGAAGCTGCGAACAAAAATCTAAAAAGGATAATCCGGAAAATGACGGTCACATATAGGGATTGGCATGACATGCTCCCCTATGCTCTTCATGCATACCGGACTTCCATAAGAACCTCAACTGGGGCAACTCCGTACTCACTGGTCTACGGGATGGAAGCAGTATTACCTGTTGAGGTTGAAATTCCTTCCCTAAGAATTCTGAAGGAATCAGGGATTGGTGAATCAGAATGGATCCAGTTAAGGTTGGATCGATTAAACTTCTTTGGATGAGAAAAGGTTAACAATGACATGTCACGGGCAATTATATCGGAGGAGAATGGCCATAGCATTTGATAAGCGTCGCCCGCGGGAATTCCTACCGGTGACTTAGTGCTAAAGAAAGTACTCAGAACCAAAGCGATCCCGGGGCAAATGGTCACCAACCTACGAGGGACCCTATGTGGTTAAAAAGGCGTTTACTGGAGGAGCCTTGATCTTGACCCACATGGACGGTGAAGAATTCCCAAGACCAGTCAATGCCGACACTGTCAAGAGATATTATGCATAAAAGGGGAAAGGATGAAAACCCGAAAGGGCGTCCAAAAAAAAAAAAAAAAAAAAAAAAAAAAAAAAAAAAAAAAAAAAAATTGGGGTGAAAACCCAAAAGGGCGTCCCAAAAACCAAAGTGGAGAAAAAAGGAAAAGGGTATGAACCCGCGGATGGAGAGGAAACTGTCGCGACATGAAGCTTCAGAGAACTTGAAATAATGGCAGTTAAAAGACTTCAAAACCAACTATAAGGAATATGTGAGATCTATCCTTGTACCCTTCCTTTTCCTTTGAAAGTCTATCCCTATTTTTCCTAAAACCATAATAAAATTATACTTTATTCCTTCTGCTTTTATTGTCCTGTTTATTCACTTTTTAATACTATCCTTTCTCTTTGCGCTATTGATTAGTTAAAATTTTTGCCATAAGATCTGAATTTGAAAATGATAACCTCACGTACTTTACTATGAGATTTGCAGGGAATAGCCGCCAAAAAAAAAAAAAAAAAAAAAAATTAAAATATAGAGAGGTGAAAACCGAAAGTAGCTTACAGTTAAGTGGGCGGAGAGAAAGTGAAAACCAGCGAGCGCTTCCCATAGAATAAGAAGTAAATCGGGAGCAGAAGAGGGGCATTTGAAGAAAATGGGGTTATAGGTCAAGTCTTGCAACTTCTTCTCCGTTAATCATCGGCCTTCGGTATCTTGTTAAATACACTTCGTCAGGGAAAGAACTTCATGTGTCAAGGTTAGACTTGCCTTGTAAGTTGATTTTAATTTCCTGCAATTCCACCATCAACCTCTGGTTCCTTGATCTAAGTTGATTTTAATTTCATGCAATTTACATTACCTGCTATCAACCTCTGGTTCCTTGATCTAAGTTGATTTTAATTTTCTGCAATTTACATTACCTGCTATCAACCTCTGGTTCCTTGATCTAAGTTGATTTTAATTCCCTGCAATTTAAATTTCTGCTATCAACCTCTGGTTCCTTGATCTAAGTTGATTTTAATTTTCTGCAATTTAATTTCTGTTATCAACCTCTGGTTCCTTGATCTAAGTTGATTTTAATTTCATGCAATTTACGATTCCACCATCAACCTCTGGTTCCTTGATCTAAGTTGATTTTAATTTCATGTAATTTTACATTTCTGCTATCAACCTCTGGTTCCTTGATCTAAGTTGATTTTAATTTCCTGCAATTTACATTTCCTACCATCAACCTCTGGTTCCTTGATCTAAGTTGATTTTAAATTCCCTGCAATTTAAATTTCTGCTATCAACCTCTGGTTCCTTGATCTAAGTTGATTTTAAATTCCTGCAATTTACATTTCCTGTCATCAACCTCTGGTTCCTTGATCTAAGTTGATTTTAAATTCCTGCAATTTACATTTCTGCTATCAACCTCTGGTTCCTTGATCTAAGTTGATTTTAATTTTCTGCGATTCCACCATCAACCTCTGGTTCCTTGATCTAAGTTGATTTTAATTTTCTGCAATTTACATTTCTGCTATCAACCTCTGGTTCCTTGATCTAAGTTGATTTTAATTTCCTGCAATTTACATTTCCTGTCATCAACCTCTGGTTCCTTGATCTAAGTTGATTTTAATTTCCTGCAATTCCACCATCAACCTCTGGTTCCTTGATCTAAGTTGATTTTAATTTCTGCTATCAACCTCTGGTTCCTTGATCTAAGTTGATTTTAATTTCCTGCAATTCCACCATCAACCTCTGGTTCCTTGATCTAAGTTGATTTTAATTTCATGCAATTTACATTACCTGCTATCAACCTCTGGTTCCTTGATCTAAGTTGATTTTAATTTCATGCAATTTTAATTCCTGTTATCAACCTCTGGTTTCTAGATCCAAGTTGATTTTAATGTTCGAGGTCATTAACTTAGGTGTGCTTTAGTTCCCTAATTTCGAACACCTAATCATCCAAAATATGAGTCTGAATCTTTACATAATTCCTATACGGAAATTTTTCCTTTATTAGAAATTATGTAAAGAGGGGCAGCTGTCGACACCATATTTTGGCCGATCCCTAGAATCAATAAAAATTCTTCTTTGAACAGCTAATCTCGTTTCCGATCCCTCGTTAGGCGGTCACATTTCGATCTCTCCTCACAAAAATTGAATTAATCTTTGAGTCCTCATATTCATTAAGCCTCGTAGATCTCTCAAATCATTTCGACCTCTCAAACCCGTTGTCGAATTTCGGACTGTCAAGTATATTCACGATCTCTGTTGATAAATAAAATGAACTTGCACTAGATCTTTTCCTACAGTTTATTGCCGATCTCCTTTCCGGAAGATTAAGAGCTAAAGTTTGGGTTCGGTTTAACGAGGGTTCCGATCTTAAGTGTTCAAGTTAAATTTTCAATTTTAACCAAGTCCGTTCAGCATTTCTCCCCCAACTATCTCATGCTTATTGTGCTTTCCGATATTTTATACTTAGATTAATAATGTAATTTAGTTCATGTTTCGCTATGCTCATACAATTAAATACTTAGGCAAATTCGAAGATTTTCCAATCACATCCATTCATTGAACAAAAGAGATATTCCATTTCATTTCATAATTTGTACAAGTTATTCGGTGGGGATCACCCCGGCTGATTTACTGCTCACTCTCTCTCTCTCCCTCGCCCTCCTCCTCACTATCTTCACCATCGCCCCCGGGAGCCAGGTCGTCCATCCAGGAGAAGTCCTCCTCAGGGTAGCGCTTTGGAGTTCGGCCAAGAGGTCCTTGTGAGCATTCACATAGGCTCGGCTATCCTGTCACCATCTCTTCATCTTTCGCCTTAAGCTCCTCGTCTTTCTCCTTAAGCTCTTCGACGAGTTGGGCGACCTGAGCGGCTTCATTGGCCTGAAGTGCGTGGACCTCTCTGAGAGCCCGTTCTCTTTCAGCCAGGTCACGAGACCTTTCGGCGGTGGTCTTCATAGTATGCCGTCCCTCGACTTGAGATATATAATCCCGGCGGATGAGAGTTGGGATCGGAGGAAGTCAATTCTGATTTTCTTCCCAACCTCCTTACCCGAACTGAATCTTTTCGAATCATGGTGCAGTTCACGGACACTCCACATTCAAGCTCATGGTTGAGTCAAGATATCATTGAGACCATTAGGATAACTGTCCGATCCTCTGAAAGAAGATGGTAGATCCGGGACCTTGGCAAAATCGGGGTTCTCACGATCAGATTATCCTTCAAGCGATCGTCGATTTGGCGCCACGAGAAGAGGTCCTCCGGAAGATTGAGAAGGCCCCCTTCCGTGCTTGGGACAAGCTGCAGAGTCGGAGGCTGCTCTTCCGATCTAGGAGGAGATCGGCGGCTTGATGGTTGGCGGACCGAAGGTTGAGGTGGGTCTCTTTGTATCTCCCGGGTTCGTGGCCAGGGTGTTTGAATCGTTCCAACGCTTTATCTCCTTTATCTTAGGAGATCTCTCTTTCCTTCTTTCGCTTCCTAGAACCATCACCACCCGCCATACTGCACAAAGAAAAGGTTAGTGAGATCGCTAAGGTCGTGAGAATTGAGATATAGAAAATACCGATGCCGAGGTTAGAGAGCGGAAGTTCGCGGTCTTGGCAGTGGCTGTTGAAACGATCCAATGGTGCGGCTCGGCGATCCACGCATCCAAACAAGAATACTTTTTAGTGGCAGCCTCACTCTTCAAATCCATCACTATTAGGCTTTCATCTTGGCTCGGGGTGATGTGATTGGAAGCAAAGGTCCACTGGTACCACCAGTGCGAAGTCCTCAAAATGGCTCGGATCTTTGCTCCTCACAATGAAGAAAGCGATTCTTCCAATTCTTAAGAGGCGAGGCAGATCGGAAAAGAGCCATAGCGAGGCTTCGCTGAAAGAACCAGTGGTCATCGTCCTTTGTGAGATAGCCGGTGCAACTCGGCGAACACCTTAGCCGTGAGTCTGATTCCCTTAGCTCGGCATAGGCCTCGGAAGGCTACTAAAATCCGCCATGAGTTAGGGTGGATCGAGCGATGCTCGCGGTGAAGTTTTAGGACCTCCTTATAGAAGTCATCCGGGGAATCGAAGACCGGCCTTTAAGCGTTCCTCATACACCATGACTATGTCGTTCTCTTCAAAGGAGTGATCGACACGAACATCGCCATGGCACTTGATCGATTCATATGAATCGGGACAAATGTTGTATTCTTGAACAAGCGATTGCAGATCGGATTCAGAAGAACCGAGCGGAAGCTCGTCTATAGGAAGGTCTCTCTCCTTGAAGGTGGTGCAAGCCTTGATGGTATGACAGACCCAGGCACAGGCGAGAGACCCTAGGGGTTCGAGTTGCGTGCTTGGCCCGACCGCCTCTTCTTCATCGACGATGACCATGAGAACTGAATGGAAGGAGGGCTCACGCTCTCGACCTTGGCACCGCTCATTTTCAAAGAAACAAAGAACTTAAACAAAAAAGAAGATCAAAGTCCTTACAGGAGTCCGATCGTCGGGCTGGAAAATGAGAGAACTTGAAGTTGTGGCGAGGATTGAAAATGGAATGAGAGAACAAGGCTAACCCTCCCCTATTTATACTAGTCAGAGCATTTAATGCTCGCGAGGTTCTAAGCGGCGCATCGATTGGTGAGACTCGGCGGTATTACGACACTTCTCTCAAATATCCGAATGTTCGAGATCGGTTAATATGAGATCGGCATAATAAGTTAAATATTTTGAATAAAGGATCGGTTAAGTGTCATTCGGGTAAAGAACGGATCGGATAAACACATTAGAGATCGAAAAATAATCAATGCAAAAATAAGATGATAACCAACAAAATAAAGTCTTTATTCTCAAAAGATCGGATTACATCATTTGGGCGATCTCTAGGGATCGGATTACAATAAAGGTCTAGCTACATCACGTGGCGATCTCTAGAGATCGATTACATTGAAAAATTACATCATTTGGGCGATCTCTAGAGACGGTGAAAATCCTATCTGAAGAGGTGATCTAAGGATCGGTTCATAAGCGATCCCAAGGATACTCCCGGGTGATCTAAGGATCGGTTTATAACTAATCCCAAGGATACTCCCGGGTGATCTAAGGATCGGTTTATAAGCGATCCCAAGGATATTCCGGCCGGAAGCTTAATCATTGTCGGAACACCCAATGTGGGAGAAAACTGTCGGAACACTCAATGTGGAGAAAAGCCGAATGAACTTGAGGAAGCAATCAGGGGTCGTAAATTTTGATCGAGAATAGGGAATTCCATCGGAAGAGGATCAAAACCACGATTGTAGCGGAACTTTCCCGGAGCAGCTAGAACCAAGAAACAAGGAAAGAGAGAAAAATCGAATGAAGGAAATGCCACTATCAACGAGGGTATATATAGGGGAAAATGAGCATTTAATCTTTGGCGGAAAGCAGCGGGCGCTTGAGAATCGAGATGTAATTAATGCTTGGACCGAATCGGTGATCAAGGGATAAAAGAGATCGGAGATAGGAGATCGGCATGAGAGATCGGAATAGGAGCTAGGGGAGGATCGGAAGACAAAAAGAATAAGACAAATTCCAATAACCGTCGTCGAGAATCGGAGAGGTAGTTAAAGCGTGGCGACGAGATCTCCACCGCACGCCTAAGAATCGCCCTTAATCTTTGACAGTGCGAGTATGTCATGTGATCCTGTACATCCCAATCTCCACCGTTGATCTCACTTGTAAGGATGAATCGGAACCCTTGGATCAAAAGAAAGCGACAATACCAGCGTTTTTCACTCTTAGCCCTCGGATCGTTCGGACAAGAGGATTCAAGACCGTCAGTTAAAGAGGAAAAGGACAAATATTCCGAGAAGCGATCTCGACCATTCGTTTTGATTCTCTTTAATTCCTGAACATCCGATCATGTACTTCAAAATCTTGACCCTCCATCTTCCTCAAAATAAATCGACCCTTCATGGGAGCACCGATTCCTATAAATACTGCATGAAAAAGCGTTCGACGGACGAAAAATATAGGCAAGAGGCTGCTATTATCGTAGAGGAACTCGAAACTTCATTGATTTGTTACTCTTGTTTTGTAGTGATTAAAAGACTTTTGAAACTAGTTTTCAGGAGTGTTTTCTTGAAAATGGTTTTGAATACTGGAACTCTACATTTCCAGTGTGTTCATTATCTGGTCATACTCTCATCATCTCTGCTTTCCTTTCCTCTGTTCAAGCTCAACTTCCTTTCACTGGTTCTTACCGGTTACCTTTTAGCTAAAGCATCTCTCGGTTTCACGACGGACATCAACTCTCGGTGATCAATCCGCCATCTTCATCACTATTTACCACTTCACGATTATTTCAATATATTTGGCTCCTCACGGTAAGAGTTCACACTCATTTTACGTTTGTTTCTGCACTTCCTTTGTTCTTCATACATCCAACTTTCTTCAAGGTTATTTTGTACAAGAGAACCCAAGAGAAAATATTATTATAAGAGTTCATGTTACTGTTTTATTAAGTGTCTACGTTTATTTCCCGCATTTTCCTTGTTCTTCTTACATCTAGACCATTTCTGCACAATCAAACCCAATCAAAGTCACTCTCAAATCATATTTTTTAGTGATCAGATCCTTTTATTGATATCAGTCATTTCTGAAAACCAGTTGTCTAACTCTTTGTAGTATGGAAATAGTTGGGTAAGCGTAGGTAGCTGCAACTTAGAGGTCTCCTTTAAAAGAGGACACGAATAACACGTCGGGAAGATAGCCGAACTATTAGGCGGCGTAGCGACAATTCGACAAAGATGTCATGAAATGGAATAAGACCAAAGTAAGCGAAGCAGTGGATCGGTCATTAATAGATATTGGTAAAATGACTACATGAAAGGTCGATGAATCAAGTCTAGTGTTCCCGTTCAGCCACAGGATATCCATAAACCTTATCCGGCATTTTTGAAGGTCGAATTCTTAGTTTTAGGTTCTTAAGACCCGTAGTTGTGGTTAAATTTTTAAAGGTCGGAAAAGTCTTTGTCCGAGTCTCATCAAAATAGAAGAAATTCGGAAGAGTCCTTATCTTATCCTTGCCTAAAAGTTTTAAGTCAACTCTTAAAGGAGATCGGAGGAGGTTCTTATCAGGTCTCCTTCAAAATTTTGATAAACATTAAGTAGGGATCGGAAGAGAGTTCTTATCAGGTCTCAACTCAAAACATTAACGAATAACTCTAAAGGAGATCGGAGGAGGGTTCTTATCAGGTCTCCTCTCAAAACAATAAATAACTTAAAAGAGATCGGAGGAGGATTCTTATCCGGTCTCCCTTCAAAATTTTAATAAACATTAAATAGGGATCGGAGGAGAGTTCTTATCCGGTCTCCTCTCAAAATTTTAATAAATAACTTAAAAGAGATCGGAGGAGGATTCTTATCCGGTCTCCCTTCAAAATTTTAATAAACATTAAATAGGGATCGGAGGAGAGTTCTTATCCGGTCTCAACCTCAAATTTTAATAAACATCTAAAAGAGATCGGAGGAGAGTTCTTATCCGGTCTCATCCTCAAAACTTCAAATAAATAACTTAAAAGAGACCGGAGGAGGGTTCTTATCCGGTCTCCCCTCAAAATTTTAATGAACAACTTAAAAAAGATCGGAGGAGAGTTCTTATCCGATTTCACACCCGTTCACTAAGGTTGTCTCATTTACTTATGTATCTGGGTGATCCAAATTTAGTGAAAAATCAAACATTCCTTCTACCAAAAGGATTAACATTGCCGCCTAAGCCCTTCTAACTAATTTGTAAAGGATGCAGAATTAAATCTACTTACCCTTATTAAGGGACGAGGTGGGCTGCCTAACACCTTCCCCACCCGTTTACGGACCCCGAACTTAGAATCTCTGTTTTGAAGTGGTTTCATTTTTAATTTAACTTCTCAAATGGTTTTCTTTAGTTTCCCTCAAAACTAAGGTGGCGACTCCTCACTCTTTCCCACTTCGGTGAGTGATCGTCCGGGCGACCGCAAAATCCCATTGCGACAATGCTTAACAATTATTCTTAAGAAAATCTCTTAAATTAATTACATCTTATGCAAGTATTTAAAATTTCTTAAAATAATTGCCTCAATGGAGGGCCCATGTTATAATTACTTTAATTATAGCATTTCCAACTTAATCATTTGTTTGGAAGATTTTATGGTCATCCTAATTACTATTAAGGTCTCACTTTGCATATTATCCATTTAGCATGCATATATCATGTACTGCATACATTCACATACATCTCATGCATTTATGGACAATAAATAAATATGGTATGATCATGGACTTTCTAAGGGATTCAATTCTGAGCCACCAAGAATTGAATCAGGGCATTCCTAGGTGCATTTCATTCATTCATTTTACAAGAGTTGCTGAAGGAGTACATAATCAACACTTGATCTTGAATTCCTCCCACTGGTCCCACCAATGTTCTTGACCTCCTTGATCTTCTTGCAATCCAATTACATAGTAATCCTTGGCATACCAAGGTGAATTTACAAGAACTTAAATAAATAAAATTACAACCCAAAATTATTACAACCTTAATGATATATGCCCAAAATAAATTAAAATAAATTAATCAATTTACAATCCCAAAGAAACATAAAAGAGATAAATCCAATCACATTGGTCTTTTATAGTCCATGATCATCCATCATGCATATCACTATTTAACAATTAAATAAAACATACATACTTAAATTAAATAGAATATCTCATATTCAACTTAAAAATCCATATTTGAATATGATTCAAATAAATTTAAAAATTCAGATTTGAGTCTCATTCAAACAAATTTAAAAATTCAGATTTGAATCACATTCAAATAACCTTAAAAATTCAGATTTGAATCACATTCAAACAATTTATAAAAAATCAGATTTGAATCACATTTAACCAATTTTTAAAAATTCAGATCTGAATATTATTCAAACAACTTTAAAAATTCAGATTTGAATATGATTCAAACAACTTTAAAAATTCAGATTTGAATCACATTCAAACAACTTTTAAAATTCAAATTTGAATCACATTCAAACAATTTTTAAAATTATGATTTAAATCAAAATTTAATTGTGTGACTAAAACTCTAATTAAACAATTTAATTAGACATAGGATGAGCTTTTAGATCATACAACAATTGCAAATTAAAAGCCAAACCTTGCACCACCCATGAAAGCACAAACCATGCGCACCATGTTGGTGTTCTCTAAGCATGCTGCCACACATCCATTGCAACCAGCAATGGATAAATTATCTCATGATCAAACACACAATTAAATCATATAATCAACAATCTAAATGGCAAATATAGTGGCCCTGATATCAATTGAAGGAGCGGAAGCATGAAAAACACAAGTTTATACCATTAAATTAAAAAATTTTCACCTAGGGTCACATGCATCATGCAAGATTTATTTTTATCTATTTGATTTCAATGATAAACAACATATTAAAACTCTTTAAATATGTTTTGGGATCTGTATTTGCCATTTAAGATTTTAAAAATTAATCAGATTAATTTTAGAACCCTAGATTAGATCAAGAACAAATACACTAACTTCTACACTGCAGTGTATTTGTGCCTTTTCGAATGCGTCTTCAGGACAGATGTTACCCCTCTAACTTTTCCACACCAAGTTCACCTATGACAGCCCTTGAACAGCTTCTAAAGCTTTTTCTATTAATTAGAAAATCAAGTTTTGCCTTTTTAGAGATTAAAGATGTAAACAGGACACTAGAAACAATTTCTAGTATTTTTAATTCAAGAGATTGTTTGCTAATCTCTTGGAATAGATGAGAGAAGAACATGAAGAGAGGGGAGAGCCTCTTGGATGGTGACACCAAGGATATTAGCTGCTGGTTGTGTTGTTTTTTTTTTCATAATAACACTAATATAGGTAGGTTAACACATAAAACCCTTGCCACATGTCACCCTCTGATTGGTTCTAGGTTTAATTGACCCAATCACATTGTGCCAAGTGTCAAACCTATATTTAATATTAATTTTAATCATTTTACATGATTAAAAAATATTTGGCAAGCTTATGTGCAGTGCCATGTGTCACCATCTCATGGTGCCACATGTCACCCTGTGAAATGACCAAAATTCCCTTGTGTCTTAATTTTGAGTTCTCAACCCAAAATAATTTTTTCTCTTCTTCTAATCAATTTATATCAAATATAAATTAATTAATTAATCTTTATTAATTAATTTCTCATTAATTAAATTCATATTTAAACACTTTAAATATAAATTTAACTTACCCATCTACATCTAATAATCTAGATTTGGTTTCAAGTCATGCTAGGGACTTTGCAATCTAATTGCAAACCAAACCTATTTAATTAATCAATTAAACTCTTTAATTAATTAATTAATTAAATCATATTTAATTAGGTGATTGCTTGTGTATGTGTGTGACTTGCTAGGCTCATCACTAATTGGCAATAAGACATGATATCAACTCTTAATATCATCAGAACTCTTTCATACCATAAATGATTTCTCTAAATCATTTTATGCACCTCATAGACCATGGTTAATACCTAGCATAGCATGCCATGGCCACGCAATCAGTAATAAGGTTTACCTTAAATGAACCTATAATCATATGCTACCATGCACTAGAATCTCTCTGTTACAAAATCCCAACTTAAGCTGGAGTCATGGTTTATGTCAAACCCCATTTACTATGAATATTATGTTCTCTTTTAATTCCAGTTCTTGATTAAAAAGATTTTCTCATTAGAAACTCTTTTCTGATTAAATCTATCTGTCCTGGCCAGGCACTTGAAATATCAAGAACAATTAAATGAACATAGGATTTTATCTCTATTTACGTAGAGGAACATATTCCATCTTCATCAACACCTACCTCCATATATAACTTGTAACACCCTCCCGGTAGCAACTCCGTACATTCTACTGTTCCGGTGATCGGTGTCAGTCCAGACAGCTAGAACGTCCGGAAAAATATTTAAACTAAAGTCAGGAACCATAATTAACTCAAATATTAATAAGAAAAATTTAGTAAAAATTTTAGAAACAAAATACAACCAAGTTAAATGAGCCGGTGCCCTAGCGATGGGTAACCCAGAGGGAAGTTGCGGTTCTCGCAACTAGGAGCCCTAGACCTGGGTAAAAATTCATAAAATAATTTTTGGGACTCCAGAGAAGGGCCATTGAGGTTCCTATGGCATTAGAATGCCAAGAAAATACCTAGAAAAATTTTTCAATCGGTACAGACAATTTTGACCCGTTAAGCCAAACGGAGGGCATTTTGGTCATTTCGCCTTTGGAGGTGATTTTTGGCCGACTTTTCCAGTTAAGTAAATAATTATTATGGCATAAAATATGAATAAACATTACTAAAAATTAAATTGAAAATGAGTAGTGATGAAAAGAAAAGAAAAATGAAATAAAAAGCAAATTATGACATAATGTGATGTCATTAAAAGCTACAACCAATTGCATTCAAACAACCAATTAGCTAACTAATAAAAAGAGATAAATATGACCAAAGAAATAAAAAAAATACAGCAGCCATCCTCTTCCCTCTTACCAGCCGAAACCTCTCCCTCTTCTCCCTCCATTGATGTTCAACCAAAAGCTTCATTTCCCTCTTGTTTCCACTACTAAACCCTAAACACTCTTCATTAAAACTTGTCCACTCATCTTGGGAAAGTGTTTGGCAGCCTAGAAAAGGAAAGAAAGTGAAGTTTGAGCTTGGAAAAATCTGCCCTACAAGAGGTTAGTGCACCTATCTACTTAAAAAGTCTTATTTTCCATGTTAGGGACTTGAAATCAACATGAATTTGTGAATTAAATGAACCAAATTTGTGTATATGCCCACCATGAATTTTGGCAGCCCTAAGGAAGGAACAATGATGGAGTGTTTTGATGGACTTAAAGTCGATTAGAGATCATGTTTAAAGCATGTATGCATGTGGTTAGTGAATGAGTTAGTAATTAAGGTATATTGTGAAAACTTATAATGGAAACTAAGGTTTTGAGAAGTGAAAATTTGACTTGGCTTAGGAAATTGTGAGAGAACATTTTAATCGTCAATTAGTGACTATTTTAGGTAAGTTGACCATAATTTGGGCTGAAATATAGCATGGCAAAGTGAATGAGTATGCTGTCTAGTGAGTGCAGCACGGTGGCTATGATTCCAGCCCACTTACACAGCCATAACTTTGGCTGTGTGGGTCCAATTGGTGTTTGGTCAATTGGACATGAAACTAGACTTATAATGTTACATTTTTACTGAAGAAACCATGCCCAAAAGACCAAAGCAAGTGGATCAAAAGTTGGCCCCAAACCGGGTACCCTGCAAGCCAATTCTGCAGAATGACCAAATGAACAGTAAGGCCATAACTCACTGTAGAAATGGTCAATTGACCTGAAATGTTTACAGAAATAAGTTAAGACATAGATAAACAACTTTCATGAAGAAACCTACCCCAAATTATGACCATAACCTAACCCAAATGGCAGTCACAGTCACTATTCATGGTACTATAGATTTGGTAATTCTGCAGTTTTTCCAATTCGGCCAGCTGTGGTTTTTGGACCATATCTGGAGCTACGAAACTCCAAATGGAGTGATTCAAAAAAAGAAATTCAACTAGACAAAATAAGGAACAACTTTCATGTTTATCATTTCCTCAAATTCTCACTGCAACAGTGCTTAATGGAACAGTAAAGTTAGGCTTCAAAAACTGAAAATTCTGCCCTCTTGGTTTTAAGTTTAGAAATGGTATGGGTGCTCCGTTCCAACAAGTTTTAAATGTAAAATGTGGTACATTGGGAGTGTTAAAACCAATGTACCTATTTTCTATCCAAAAGTCAACTTTTTTGTTGACCAATGAGGTGAATAGTGACACCAAAAACTTGAAATTCAAAAATTGAAGAATTCAAAAGTATCAAATGCCCTAGTATACCTAACAAGATTGGTTTGGATAGTTTGGCATGCCAATAGGGTTCGATTAGCGATCGCACATGGAAATATGCCATTCAGTGATTTTATGGCTTTTAGCCATTCGACCTTGTATTGAGATTTGGCCTTGTGCTGATGTATTCTGACTTGTTAGTTTGTTCTATTGCACACCGGAGATGCATATGTGACCGATGGTGTGACGGCCCGAGTACTTGATACCCAGTGCGGTTCTGGTTTATCGATCCGATCGTCTAGTGTAGGTTACTTGGGCAACCAAATGAATGAAAGTGGACAAAGTTAATGATATACAAATTCAAAACAAATGAAACATATACATTCACTACATATTTATTTTCTTGCTATTTCTTTTATTTTATTATTGCACCACTAAGCATTATTGCTTAGCGCGTTGCTTTTGCCACGCGTGAGTTAGAGATATAGATCGTGAGCCCGTAGACCGCAGATCGGGTGAGTCCATCTGCGATTACGCATGTGTCCGTGTCACCTCAACTTTTGTAGTGCATTGGTAGGACACTAGGTGTCATTTTGGTATTTTGTAAGTAAATTTTTATTTTCTCATATGTAGTTGAACTTATGAAATGTATTTTGATGATCATGTAAATAATGAGAATTGTGTTTGTGAATGGAAAAGAGAATGTTTATCTATGATTTATACATGATGTCACACGAGATGAATGATTGAGAAATGAAATTGAAAAATGTTGAGATTTGATATTGAAGTTTGAGAATGATCGAATATGAATATTGAAAGTGTTTTTCACAAGTTCCGAAGAACTGTTTTCTCCATTTTTAGCCGGTACTCTACCGGATTTTCTTTAAAATTTTCGGAACCTCAAATAAATAATAATTTTGATAAATGGCTTAAATAAATTATAGTTCATAAACTATATTTAAAACTATTGCAAAAATTAATTAAGGTAAAATAGAGTGTTCCGGTACACCGTGTGACATATCTTACTCGGATATATGGTAGACGGGTAAGGGGTGTCACATTTAGTGGTATCAGAGCACGGCTTAGGCGTTTCTAGGCCTAGATTGAGTCCATACCATGTATTGCATTTGTAAGAGTCGAGGTGACACTAATGCAGATCTGTTTGTCTTTGTTATTTTGAATAGGATATGGACCCTACATCACAGAGAGCAGTTGAGGAGGAAGTGGAGAGTCATGCTCCACCTGCAGCAGCTGAGACTGGGGGTATGGGAGAACCTGCTCCGCCAGCTCAAGCAGAGCCTGCTCAGCCTCCACAGGCCATGTTCCAGCAAATGGCCGATTTCTTCAGACAAATGGCTGGGGTAATGCCAGCACCACCACCACCAGCTCCACAGCAGAAATCACACCTGGAAAGATTAAGAAAATTTGGAGCAGTGGACTTCTTCGGCAAGAGAGAAGATGATTCTGTTGCAGCCGAGAATTGGTTGAACAGAATAGGCAGAGTTTTAAAACAACTCCACTGCACCCCAGAGCAAAACCTAGAGGCTGCCATATCTCTGTTACAAGATGATGCCTATGAATGGTGGGATACGGTGTCCAGTGAAGTGCAGCCAGAAGTTATAACTTGGGACTTCTTCCTCTCAGAATTCAAGAAGAAATATGTGGGTACTATATACCTAGAAGAGAGAAGAAGGGAATTCATTAACCTGAGGCAGAGACAGTTGTCAGTGGCCGAGTATGAGAAGGAATTCGTAAGATTGAGCCGCTATGGAAGAGAGATAGTCCCTAATGAAGCTGAAAGGTGCAAGAGATTCGAAGAGGGACTAAATGACAACATAAAGATCATGATCACTGCCCTGGGAATCACTGACTTCACCAAGTTAGTGGAAGCTACAATAAAGGTTGAAAGAGTAAGAATTAGTGAGCAAACCAAAAGAGAGAGACAACAGAAGAGGGGCCCAGGTCAGTCTAGTTCATCTCCTTCATTTGGGAAGAAGTTCAAGGGTCCACCTGCATAGAGTTCAGCTCAGCCACAAGGTCGAGTGGTCTCGGGGCCGGGCCAGATTGACCTCTAGAGAGGCGATCCACACCATCGGTGGGCGCTCTCGAGGATGGGGTTCAGGGGACCAGCCCCAGCATCTTCTGCATGTCCACACTGTTTGAAATGGCACAAGGGGGAGTGTTGGAGAGTGATTGGTGCCTGCTTAAGGTGTGGGTCAACAGAGCATCAGTTGAAAAACTGTCCTCGCAGAACTATTACAGCTGCTCCAACACAAGCAGATAGACCTGCTCTTGCACCACAAAGGGGTAGGAAATCTGGCAAATCTGAGGCAATGGGATCATCTCAGAGGCCTGCATGCGAGCGGCAGAGGCACGATAACGGACCACTCCGCGGCTTATGCCATGAGAGCTCAGGAGGAGCAAGATGCCCCGGACGTTATCAGGGGTACGTTCTCCCTCTACAATACACCTGTGCATGCATTGGTGAATCCAGGATCCACTCATTCATACATCTACATCAACTTACCCGTAGAAAGGGGGATACTAGTAGGGGAGAGTGACCAAGACATTCTGGTCACTAATCCATTGGGCCATAGTGTGGTAGTGAACAAAGTGTACAAGGGTTGCCCGTTAAGGATTCAGGGGTATGAATTCTTGGCAGATTTAATTGAGTTGCCTTTCCATGAGTTTGACGTGATTTTGGGAATAGACTGGTTGTCACGTCATCAGGCAATGGTTGATTGTAAACTAAAGAGGATTTCTTTGAAAACTCCTGAGGGTAATGAGATCACAGTTGTGGGGGAAAGGACAGATTTCTTGTCCAATGTTATCTCAGCCACAGTTGCAAGAAGAATGATGAGAAAAGGCTGTGAAGCCTACCTAGCATATGTGGTGGATACTAGGCAGGCTAAGCTAAACTTGAGTGATATACCCACAGTAAAAGACTTCCCAGATGTGTTTCCTGAAGAATTACCTGGTTTGCCACCAGAAAGGGAAGTTGAATTTGCTATTGAGACAACTGCACAGATACACCCATTTCCATTGCTCCTTATAGGATGGCACCCACTGAATTGAGGGAGTTGAAAACTCAATTGCAAGAGTTACTTGATAAGGGGTTTATACGCCCCAGTGTGTCACCATGGGGAGCTCCAGTGCTGTTTGTGAAAAAGAAGGATGAGACTTTGAGGCTATGCATTGATTACTGGCAGTTGAATAAAGTGACAGTGAAGAATAAATATCCGTTGCCTAGAATTGATGATCTGTTTGATCAGTTGAAGGGAGCAGGAGAATTTTCTAAGATTGATCTCAGATCAGGATATCATCAGTTGAGGGTGAAGGATGCAGATGTGCCAAAGACTGCATTCAGGACCCGGTATGGGCATTACGAGTTCCTAGTGATGCCCTTTGGCCTAACAAATGCACCAGCAGCATTCATGGACCTTATGAACCGTATCTTCCATCCACACTTAGATTAGTTCGTAGTGGTCTTTATTGATGATATTTTTGTGTATTCCAAGACCAGGGAAGAGCATGATGAGCATTTGAGGATTGTTCTGCAAACCCTGAGAGAAAAGACGCTGTATGCTAAGTTGTCCAAGTGTGACTTTTGGTTGAATGAGATTGCATTCCTTGGACACATAGTGTCAGCTGATGGGATTAGGGTGGATCCCAAGAAAATAGAAGCAGTGATGGAATGGAAGTCTCCCAGGAATACAACTGAGGTCGAAGCTTCTTGGGGCTAGTGGGTATTCTGAGAAGATTTGTGAAGGCATTTTCCTTAATATCTGCTCCAATGACCAAGCTGTTACACAAGAATGTCGATTGTTTGGAATGACAAGTGTCAGACCAGTTTTGAGAAGTTGAAGGCTATGTTGACAGAGGCACCAGTGTTAACACAGCCAGTGTCAGGAAAAGACTTCGTGGTCTACAGTGATGCCTCTCATAATGGGTTGGGGGTGTGTATTGATGCAAGAGGGAAAGGTGGTCGCTTATGCATCCAGGCAGCTAAGGCCACATGAACAGAATTACCCTACCCATGATCTAGAGCTTGCAGCAATTATCTTCGCACTGAAGATATGGAGGCATTACTTGTATGGTGAAAAGTGCTACATTTACACAGACCACAAAAGTCTAAAATATTTGCCAACTCAGAAGGAGCTCAACCTTAGACAGAGACGATGGATTGAGTTCCTGAAGGACTATGATTGTGTAATTGACTACCATCCTGGGAAGGCAAATGTAGTTGCTGATGCTTTGAGCAGAAAATCCATCACAGCTTTGAGATCATTGAATGCCCGTCTATCTTTGGTTCGAGATGGAGCTATTTTGGCTGAGTTGCAAGTGAGGCCAAACCTGTTACAGCAGATTTTAGATGGGCAGAAGGTAGATGAGAAGCTAATGGCTATTATGAGCAAAATCTTAGAGGGAAAAGCAACTGACTATGAGGTGAAGACAGATGGGTGTCTGTATTACAAAGGAAGACTGTGTGTACCAGATGATGGAGAATTGAAGGCCAGTATTCTAAAAGAGGCACACACTAGTGTATATGCTATGCACCCAGGAAGTACAAAGATGTATCATGATATAAAGCTTCAGTATTGGTGGCCTGGTATAAGAAGGACATAGCTGACTATGTGACTAAATGCTTGACATGTCAACAAGTCAAGGCAGAACATCAAGTTCCATCAGGTTTGCTACAGCCTATACACATACCTGAATGGAAATGGGATCGGGTCACCATGGATTTTGTAAGTGGTCTACCTCTCACCCAGAAGAAACATGATGCAGTATGGGTGATAGTTGATAGATTGATGAAGTCGACACACTTTACGCGATTAGGGTGACTACTCACTGGAGAAGTTAGCAGAATTGTATATCAGTGAGATAGTTAGACTGCATAGAATTCCACTTTCCATAATATCTGATCGAGACCCAAGGTTTACATCGAGATTTTGGAAGAAGTTACATGAGTCCTTGGGTACACAACTCCACTTCAGCACAGCTTTCCATCCTCAGACGGATGGGCAATCAGAAAGAGTAATCCAGGTAAACAATTGAACCAATTGAATTAATACAACTATTGAACTAAAATGATAACAATAACATGAAATATATGTCAGGTCCTTGAGGATATGCTGAGGAGTTGTGTCATTGAATTTGAGGGAAGTTGGGATAGATACCTCCCACTGGCAGAATTTGCATACAACAATAGCTACCAAGCTAGTATCCAAATGGCCCCATATGAAGCACTGTATGGGAGAAAATGTAGAACTCGGTGTCTTTGGACTGAATTGGCGAAGACAAGCTGGTAGGGCGGACACAGTGAAACAGACTGAGGAGAAAGTGAAACTAATCAAAGCCAATCTGAAGGTTGCCTCAGACAGACAGAAATCTTATGCCGACCTGAAGAGAAAAGAAATAGAATATGTGGTTGGCAACAAAGTGTTCCTCAAGGTGTCACCGTGGAAGAAGGTATTGAGGTTAGAAGAAAAGGTAAGTTAAGCCCTAGGTTCATTGGCCCATATGAAGTCATTGAACGTGTGGGTCCAGTGGCCTATAGGCTAGCTTTACCACTAGAGCTGGACAAGATTCACAATGTGTTCCACGTGTCCATGCTCAGAAGATACCGCTCAGATCCTTCACATGTCATCCCCAGGGAAGAAATTGAAATACAATCGGATTTGACATATGAAGAAGAACCTCTACGGATCCTGGCTCGGGAAGTGAAAGAGTTGAGGAATAAGCAGATTCCACTGGTGAAAGTGCTTTGGAGGCACCACAACACCGAGGAGGCAACTTGGGAAAGTGAAGAGATGATGAGGCAACAGTTCCCTCAACTGTTTGCATCAAGTAAATTTCGAGGACGAAATTTAAATTAGAGGGGAAGAGTTGTAACATCCTCCCGGCAGCAACTCCGTACATTCTCTTTATTCGGTGACGGTGTCGGTCGACAGCTAGAACATCCTGAAAAATATTTAAACTAAAGTCAGGAACCATAATTAACTCAAATATTAATAAGAAAAATTTAGTAAAAATTTTAGAAATAAAATACAACCAAGTTAAATGAGCCGGTGCCCTAGCGATGGGTAACCCAGAGGGAAGTTACGGTTCTCACAACTAGGAGCCCTAGACCCGGGTAAAAATTCATAAAATAATTTTTGGGACTCCAGAGAAGGGCCATTGAGGTTCCTATGGCATTAGAATTCCAAGAAAATACCTAGAAAAATTTTTCAATCGGTACAGACAAATTTGACCCGTTAAGCCAAACGGATGGCATTTTGGTCATTTCGCCTTCGGAGGTGATTTTTGGCCGACTTGTCCAGTTAAGTAAATAATTATTATGACATAAAATATGAATAAACATTACTAAAAATTAAATTGAAAATGAGTAGTGATGAAAAGAAAAGAAAAATGAAAGAAAAAGCAAATTATGACATAATGTGATGTCATTAAAAGCTACAACCAATTGCATTCAAACAACCAATTAGCTAACTAATAAAAAGAGATAAATATGACCAAAGAAATAAAAAAAATACAGCAGCCATCCTCTTCCCTCTTACCAGCCGAAACCTCTCCCTCTTCTCCCTCCATTGATGTTCAACCAAAAGCTTCATTTCCCTCTTGTTTCCACTACTAAACCCTAAACACTCTTCATTAAAACTTGTCCACTCATCTTGGGAAAGTGTTTGGCAGCCTAGAAAAGGAAAGAAAGTGAAGTTTGAGCTTGAAAAAATCTGCCCTACAAGAGGTTAGTGCACCTATCTACTTAAAACTCTTATTTTCCATGTTAGGGACTTGAAATCAACATGAATTTGTGAATTAAATGAACCAAATTTGTGTATATGCCCACCATGAATTTTGGCAGCCCTAAGGAAGGAACAATGATGGAGTGTTTTGATGGACTTAAAGTCGATTAGAGATCATGTTTAAAGCATGTATGCATGTGGTTAGTGAATGAGTTAGTAATTAAGGTATATTGTGAAAACTTATAATGGAAACTAGGGTTTTGAGAAGTGAAAATTTGACTTGGCTTAGGAAATTGTTAGAAAACATTTTAATGGTCAATTAGTGACTATTTTAGGTAAGTTGACCATAATTTGGACTGAAATAGAGCATGGCAAAGTGAATGAGTATGCTGCCTAGTGAGTGCAGCAGGGTGGCTGTGATTCAACCCCACTTAGACAGCCATAACTTTGGCTGTGTAGGTCCAATTGGTGTTTGGCCAATTGGACATGAAACTAGACTTATAATGGCACATTTTTTCTGAAGAAACCATGCCCAAAAGACCAAAGCAAGTGGACCAAAAGTTGGCCCCAAACCGGGTACCCTACAAGCCAATTCTGCAGAATGACCAAATGAACAGTAACTGTTCATTTGGCCATAACTCACTGTAGAAATGGTCAATTGACCTGAAATTTTTACAGCAACAATTTAAGACATAAACAAACAACTTTCATGAAGAAACCTATCCCAAATTATGACCAGAACCTAACCCAAATGGCAGTCACAGTCACTATTCATGGTACTGTAGATTTGGTAATTCTGTAGTTTTTCCAATCCGGCCAGATGTGGTTTTTGGACCATATCTGGAGCTACAAAACTCCAAATGGAGTGATTCAAAAAAAGAAATTCAACTAGACAAAATAAGAAACAACTTTCATGTTTACCATTTTCTCAAATTCTCACTGCAACAGTACTTAATGGAACAGTAAATTTAGGCTTCAAAAACTGAAAATTCTGCCCTCTTGGTTTTAAGTTTAGAAATGGTATGGGTGCTCCATTCCAACAAGTTTTAAATGTAAAATGTGGTACATTGGGAGTGTTAAAATCAATGTACCTATTTTCTATCCAAAAGTCAACTTTTTTGTTGACCAATGAGGTGAATAGTGACACCAAAAACTTGAAATTCAAAAATTGAAGAATTCAAAAGTATCAAATGCCCTAGTATACCTAACAAGATTGGTTTGGATAGTTTGGCATGCCAATAGGGTTCAGTTAGTAGTACTGCACATGGCAATATGCCATTCTGTGATTTTATGGCTTTTAGCCATTCTGACCTTGTATTGAGATTGGGCCTTGTGCCTGATGTATTCTGACTTGTTAGCTGTTACATTGCCGGGAGATGCATATGTGACCGATGGTGTGACGGCGAGTACTTGATACTCGGTGCCGGTTACGATTTATCGATCCGATCGTCTAGTGTAGGTTACTTGGGCAACCGAATGAATGAAAGTGGACAAAGTTAATGATATACAAATTCAAAACAAATGAAACATATACATTCACTACATATTTATTTTCTTGCTATTTCTTTTATTTTATTATTGCACCACTAAGCATTATTGCTTAGCGCGTTGCTTTTGCCACGTGTAGGTTCTGGAGATACAGATCGTGAGCCCAGTAGACCGCAGACTGGGTGAGTCCATCCTGCGATTACGCACGATGTCCGTGTCACCTCAACTTCGATTGCATTGGTAGGACACTAGGTGTCATTTTGGTATTTTGTAACTAAATTTTTATTTTCTCATATGTAGTTGAACTTATGAAATGTATTTTGATGATTATGTAAATAATGAGAATTGTGTTTGTGAATGGAAAAGAGAATGTTTATCTATGATTTATACATGATGTCACACGAGATGAATGATTGAGAAATGAAATTGAAAAATGTTGAGAATTGATATTGAAGTTTGAGAATGATCGAATATGAATATTGGAAGTGTTTTTCACAGGTTCCGAAGAACTGTTTTCTCCATTTTTAGCCGGTACTCTGCCGGATTTTCTTTAAAATTTTCAGAACCTCAAATAAATAATAATTTTGATAAATGGCTTAAATAAATTATAGTTCATAAACTATATTTAAAACTATTGCAAAAATTAATTAAGGTAAAATAGAGTGTTCCGGTACACCGTGTGACATATCTTACTCGGATATACTGTAGACGGGTAAGGGGTGTCACATAACTAGTAGGAGCCAACACATGCCATATACCCATACACAGTACAAGTATGAAAGCAGTATCAAACTCAAACCACCTATGTACAAGATAACTGTGCTATCTCAGGTCTAAAGATTATATGCACTGATATGATTTATGACAATACATTGACAAGAGTAAACTCCATGTGCTTGTCATAAGTGTCACTGGTTCGGCCTACTTATCATGTATAAGTGCCTATCATGTTTGTTATATGGCATGAGACTCACCATTCCATCTTATTTATATCTCATATAAATAACTTGGGAATAAACATGAATACAATCTTTCTGGATAAGTCATGTCCTTATTATGAAGTATCCTCGATTGTGAACCTATTTATGCTACTTTGTACTAGAAATACTGTCACTCATATTCTTAACAACTTAAGAATAGAATTTCTAACAAAATATCAATGGACCTTTTCTATTACACATAAATATATTATGTAAACGGAAAAGTGGAAATGCCTTTTATTAATAAAAACATGTACAAGATATATGCTAAATGATATGCTCTAGGGCATACTACTAATACTTAATTCCTAGATTCCCAGTAATAATATACAATATACAAAATTAATAAAAATACTAAGTTTATATTCATATGGTTATAGAAGGTACATTTGTAATATTTATTTAAGTTATACCTATTTTTGTTAATCTTTCATCAATTTACTTAACAATTTTTATGTGGTTTGGATCATTTCATAATAACTAATATTCTTAATTCTAACTAATTCTTTTCAAGTCTTTTTAACTCATTTATTTAATTTCTAATATTTTTAATTTCTAATATTCTTAATTTATTTCACTGCCCAAGTAATCTATGATAGGCTGACTAAACTGAATAAGCGGGTCTCTGGGCACTGGATATTGTGGTGTCTCAAGCCGTCATACCGTGGGACGTGAAATACAGAACGTCAACAACGTATGCAATCAATATGGCTAAAAAGCCATAGTAACAGATAATTGGACATACAAGCCATGAAGGCGGGCATAAAGCCATAAATACAGGCATAAAGCCTTACGCAGTACTGCTCAAATAATACCCTATTGGCATGTCAATCTATCCAACCTAACACACGTGTCAGGCAATATATGGGCATATTAGTACCATTTAATGTTCTTATATTTTATTATTTTCTTATATATATATATATATATATATATATATTAATTATATTTTATAGCATTTTAAATTCTAATTATGATGGAAGTATAATTTCCAACTCACATTAATACGTAATTTATACATTCATTATATTATCTATATTAATCACAATTCACATTAATTGTTTCACGTACCAACGTACTCAAAACATTCTTCCTTTCTCCAATAATGAGAACTAATGTCCCATTCATACTTTTATATGATTCATTTATTCATTATAAAATTTATATGAATTATCATTTGCCATTCAAGAACTATTTTTGCTTACTAAGTATTTATGATTCACCTTATTTCCACTCATATACCATTTATTTGGTAGGATATTATTATTATTATTCTAACTATAATGAAACATAAATCCTCATGATGACTTCATCTCATTTATGCATTTGACAATCTACTTATATTAATTACAATTTCATATTTTAAGTTGAATTACTAATATATTATGAATTCTATTAGTGATGGGCATATATGCTTTAACTACCTATTCACATAATTTAGGTGAATTACCATTCATATTTCAAGTAATTCATGAATATTTCATGGATTTCAAATTTTTGGCCTTAATTTCCCCTCTAACAATTTGGCCAAGATGCATAGTCCATTGGCCATACTTCCTTCATGGAAGTTATTGCTTCATGTGTTAATTTAAATCTTTCCATTTAAATCATTCACCTTAAAATAGTACAATTCTAGTCATAATTAATTGATTAATGACCCTAGATAGTCTACGAATTTTAGAAGTTTCTATCTCCTTTGTCATATAATTTCGAGCACTTAGGCTTAGAATTGGTTCTAGGTCTCTAAAATAAGGTTCTAGGCCTTCATCTTAATTTTTCATATCCTTAGGATTACTATTCATGCAAAATTTGATTATTTAATAGATAATAGGTATGTAAGTTCTAAACACACTATCATACCATATTTTGGGTTCTAAATTTGTTGGCATTAGTTGCCAATTACAATTCAAAGCTTCATAGAAGTATTTTCAAAATTTTAGATTTTGTCTTTTAAGTTTACTATTCCATTAGACTAATCTACAGTGATAATTTGGCTAAACTTTCTTCATGAAAGTTATTCCTTAATGTGCCTTCTTTAATTCCATTTTTGAATCACTCCATTTTGAGTTTTATAGCTCAAGTTACGGCCAAATTACCATAACTGGTCGGATTGGTCTATTCCCAGAATTTCTGGGCAAATTTGGTTCTAGCAGTTTTGGTGTCCTAAATTTGGCTAGTAATTTGAATTGGTTATGGTCAGAATTTGGATTTATTTTCTTCATGAAAGTTTTTCTAAATTGTCTAAGCTTTCCATGGGTTCAAGAATCAGGTCATTTGGACCTTTCTACACAAAGTTATGGCCATTTAGAATACAACAATTAAAATTCCCAAATTTAGCATACCCTAAATCAATTTGGTACAACTTTAAAATCCAAGGGAATTGATAGCACTAACCTTGTCTTCAAGCTCTCCTTAGCTTCAAACAACCTTCAATCCAACCAAACTTCATTCCCCCTTATGAAACCCTCCTTGGCTGAAATTCTTGCTTTCTAAACTCTCAATTTCTTTTGTTTTTTTTTTTTTTTGAGTGCTCTCTTCAATTCAAGGCTAAGTTTAGTGATTTCTATTGATTTGCTAAAGAAATCATGTGAGAAACCTAGGATTTCAAGCTCAATTTGGTGTGTTAATGGAAGAAAATGTAAGAAAGAGAGAGGGAACAAGGATGGATGGGAATGAGGATGAGAAAAGCTGAAAATTTCAGCTCAATAATTCATTTATATATTAATTAATACCCAAAGGCAATTTTGTAAATATAAAGAATGGCAATTTTGTAATTATTTTGAAGTTTCTAATAATTATATTTAATTTTCATAATCTCAATTAATTAAACTAATAACTCTCATTTTAATTTTTTTTAATTGCATAATGCTCACCTCATGCTTAGGTAATAATTCAATTTAATTTAATTTATGTTTTCTTCTTTTCTCTACTCATTTTTAATTAAATTTCCATCAATATTTATTTACGTTCTATATTAAAATCCTCACTTACTTGAATAGACAAGTTGGTCAAAAATTATCTCTGAAGGTGAAATTGTTACACCCTACCCCTCTGTAAGGCATAACATGATCCCGTAGTATACCTAATGAATTACCAAACTTCATCTACTGATAACCCATTAGATACACTACAAGGGATTTTAAATATTTTCTTACTTCTTTTTACCGTGGTGAGCACTATTTATAGGTATTAAAAAAAATTTTAACTAAAGTGAAACCAGATAACACATTTGAAGTATTAAAAATTTTGGCAGAGTGCCATCTGTATTTTAAATAAAACAGTTCTTTAAAAACCTATAAAAAGCACTTCCAATATTTTCTTCAATCCCCAAACTCCAATATCCAATCAACACAATAAGTTTCTCAACATTTGTCAACTCAAATCCACAAAAATTTTCTAGTATTTTCAAAAGCTGAGATAAAAGAAATATATCACAATATTTACAAGCCAAAATAATTTACAAATTTAGTTTACAACTTCAATGTACAATTTTAATTTACAACTGCTCAAAATCAAGAACAATATATACATACAGTGAACATACATTACAATACAAAATGCAAAATATGGTATACTCAATATACCCGATGAACTCTCAATGTAGCACTAGCAGCCTAGTCTGCTGTCTTGTCAGTCTGTCTACCTGTGATAGCAATGAAAAGCTATCGTTGAGCCAATGTATCAGTGGTGCACAACATTAACAAAATGCAATTTTAAATCATAAATCATAAGTCGTATAAATAGTGGATACTTAAAACCATAGTTAAATTCAAAGACAGTGAATGTCATAAAGAATTTAAACTCCATTTCACAATATCACGTTAAATATCAATAAATCACACACACAGTTTAATCATGTTCCAAAGTTCAATTCATCGCAAAAGCCGATGGCTAATGAGGAATAACATAGCTAACTAGCAATAATATGAGTACTTATTCTATTCGTCCTCAATAGGCACACACCTCAACACTTTAGCCAGAGAGGGAATTCAAAGTCAATTCGTCCCACTAGATAAGCTAGCGAGAAATTCAATCAATATACATGATAGCTGTGGTTTCAAACCATTTGCAATGTTTTTCATGCAATAAGTATCCATCAAATATCCATTCAAACAATTTTCCATAATTTAAAACAATAACATACAAATAGTCATAATTTATTTCAATTGAAAAATTCAAAAGAAATAACTGTTGCGCACAAACCTCTGATAAATGTCTCTTGGCTCTGACTCAGTGTTTCCTTCCCCTTCCCTGAGTCTTTGCTAACTGAAACACACAATTTAAAGTGTTTCAGTACTCATTTATACTGTCTCTAACAATAAGGTTCAATAATTAATTTATTAAATTCTATTCTTTTCCTTAGTCAACCTAAGTTATTAACCCTCGATGCACTCTAGGTTAATTAGGTTTAATGTTACCAATATGTCACATTTTATAGCCCTTTAGTGTTGGTACATGTTACCAAATTTATTTCCAAGTGTATTTCATTTTATTGCAATTTACCAGATTTCGGTGTACTATTTTGACCTAGCTGGATGACCTAGTTCCCTCGGTTTTCGGGTTTTTGTCCAAACTACAAACTTGTAGGTCTATGTCTTATTGCACGCGAGGCAAAATTTCAGGTCATTCTGAACTATGTAGACCAAGTTATGGTCAATTTACCAATGCTGGACAGAATGCATCAAAATGGTAACTTTAGGTCATTTTTAGGTCACTTTTGGTTCGGCCAGTTTTGATACCTAAACTTGTGCAAGCTATTTGGCTTGGTTCTAGCCATTTCTGGGCTTTCGTGTCTTCGTAAGAATTGTATATCTATGTCTAAACTATTCATGATAAAAATTTCAGGTCATTTGGACCTATTTTTAATGAGTTATGGCCAAAAAACTAACTATTGCCCAAATGGTCAATTTTCAGGCTTTCAAGTCACTAATCCGAATTTGGTCATTTTTCAAGTCACCTTCTAGGCAGAATTTAGGTAAGCTTCCTCAATGAAAGTTGGCACTTTTTGTGCCTAGTTTCACCTCTAATTGGTCTCATACCAATTGGAGTTACACACTTAAGGTTCTAAGCCAAAACATACACTGCCCTACTACACACTCCTCATCACTTACCAATTACAAATTCAACACTTACCAAATTACTTCATTCATGCCAATTCTGGTTTATACCTTACCATTAACACATTTAACAACACATTTTGGTCATTTTGGACAGCTTGTAACCATTCTCAATATGCACACCATCACACCTTACCCCTCTGTAGGGCATAACATGATCCCGTAGAATACCTAATGAACTACCAAACTTCACTTACCGATAATTCATTAAGTACACTACAAGGGATTTTAAAACTATTTTCTTGCATTTTGGAAGTGGTGAGCATTTTGGTAAATTAAAATCATTTATTCAAAGCTTATAAACTAGTAAAAATTTTTGTCTATTTTAATTTTACCGCAAATTTTATAAAAATTTTGACAGAGTTTTATTTGTATTTGGAGAAAACAGTTCTTCAAATACCTGAGAAAAATACTTCCAAAAATTTTTCACAACTCCCAACCACCAAATAATTTCAAGTCAACTCAATTTAATTCACTTCAAAAATAATTCCACAATCCAATCAAAGTTTATCATCTCAAAATATTTAATAACTTCATTCACAGTGCATAAAGTATGAAATTCACAAACTACAAATATTAATTTACAAAAAGAAGTTCCAAAAATAATATTATTACAACTTATTATACAACTGCTCACTTTACATTGATACTTATGACATTACAGTATTTACATCAAAATAACTACAAGGGTATAAAACAATACTCGTACAGAAAAGGTCAATGAAGTCTTCAATATCGAAAGCAGCTCACTCTGCTGCTTTCTCCTTGCTCTTATCTGCGACAGCAAAACAAGCTATCGCTGAGTATAAAAATACTCAGTGGTGCACAATAAAAAATTAAAATACAATACATAAATCATTCATTGCCAAAACACAATTTAAATATTTCTCAATCACATTTCACAAATTATCAAAGCTCATAATAACATAATTTAGTCAAATAATTTAAGAACACAGTGTTGCCAATTCATACACAACTTAAGCCATGACACAAAATTTCTGATCAATGCTGCGTTGTACACCGCGACAAAGCAATCTACAACCCCACTAATCGAAATCAATGAGGGAGGTGGTTAGCTAGCTAATGAGTACTCATCCGATCTACAACCTCAACTGGTAAACCAGAGAGGGAGGAAAGATAACCAATCTCACCCCATAAATGGAGGAGGAATAATAAGATACTGTCATGCTAAGTGTGAATCAAAAATCAATTTCAAACATTTTATTCAAATAATTCATGAGAAATCTAATAAATTTCCAAAGTCACAATTTCATTCACAAGATGGCAATAGAATTCATAATTAACTTCAAATTTTCATTAATCACACTAAATCAATTTTTCAATGACAAAATGCTCAAATAAAGTTTATTGTGCACAAACCTAACGTGAGTCGCCTCTACGCCTTGACTCAGTCTCTCCGAGCTTCCAAGTCTTTTTCAGCTGAAACACACAGTTTCACAGTGTTTCAGTATCATAACTTAGCATAAATCCAAAAAATAAATTTAACTTCACTTTTATCTAACTCTAATGTGCTAAACTCGGCATTCTTGAAATTTTTGTGTTTCGGGTTCCTATTCACTACACTATTCAAGTCAAATTGTTGACTTTCTAAGGCTTAATAGGTATGGGAATTCCAACTTTACCCACATACCACATTTTGGTCACCAAACTTGTTGATTTTGGTCATTTTCTCAACACTTAAGTCTTTTAGGCAAAATTGTCAATTTCCAGTTTTTGGTGTCTAGGTTGCACTATTCTATTGGTCACTTTTCTGTTGGAATTTGGCAAAACTTCCTTCTTAGAAGATGTTCCCTATTGTCTTAAGTTTATTCTCCTTTTTGAATACTCCAATTGGAGTTTTGTAGCTCAAGTTATATCCAAATTACGGTTACTGTTCATGCTGCAGAATTTAGTTCTGCAGATTTATTGATCCAACATCGTTCAGCAATTTGATCAAGTTAAGTCCATAATTTGGTCTAATTTTCTTCATATGAAATGTTCTACTATGTCTTAAATTTCCATCGGTTCAAGAATCACCTAAATCGGAGTTTTCTAGAGAGAGTTATAGCTATTGAAACTTTACTGTTCATATGGTAAATCTGTAGTTCTGCAGGTTCAATGATTCAAATTTGCTCAGTAATTTGATTGGGTTAATGGCATAATTTTGGCTTGTGTTCTTCATCAAAGTTTTAGATCTATATCTCATCTAACCACTGGTAAAAGTTCAGGTCATTTTCACCTGCCTAGCTCAAGTTATGACCAAATCAACAAACACTGTTCATTTAGTCAATTTGTGCAGGGCAGCCTGCAATTTTTCAACTTTGGTCAATTTGTTCACTAAGTTTTAGTCACTTTTTGGGCATACTTCCTAAATGAAAATTGTGTCATTTAGTGCCTATTTTCATTCCTAATTGGTCCCATATCCATTGGACTTGTAAAATTTCATTTTGGTCCTTCAAAGTTGACTTGGTCATGCTGCAGTAGCATGACCAAACTCCCTCCGAATTTAACTTTAATTCCAACACTTCTAACGCACTTAATTAGGTCACAAATGACCATTTCTCACTTCACATTAGGTCAAAGACACCATTTACAAGTTTCTCACATTTTTGTCTCTAACCCTAAGTGTCCCAAAACCCTAACTTACTAACTTGTTGCATTTAACCACATTTAAGCATACCAATCTCATTAGCACATCCATACAAACTTGCCTACCATTTAATTTCAATCAAAACTCAAACATATGCATAGTAATCCAAGCTAGCCGAAATTCAGTTTAGTCCCTCAACAAATTTTTCTTTTCATTTTAAGTTTATTTCTATGTTCTTCATGCTATACACACATTAATTAAACTAAAAATTTGAAGTTTGCATTACTAATCTTAGGTGAAGTCATTGATCTTCACTTCCTCTCAATTTTCTTCAATTCTTCTCCTTCTAATCTTCCTCCCAAGTTCTCTCTCAAATTTTTCCTCCATGAAAGCTGCAATAAAACGCAATATACATGGAAATGAATTGGGTAACAAGTACCAACCCTAAAAGGCTGCAAATGTGACATATTAGTAACATTAAAACCTAATTTACCTAGAATGCATCGAGGGTCGACATATTAGGTTGACTAAGCAAATAATAGAATTCAGTGAATTAATTATCAAGGATTATCATTAGAGACAGTTTAAATGAGTACTGAAACACTTCAAATTGTGTTTCTCAGTTAGCAAAGACTCAGGGAAAGGGAAGGAAACACTGAGTTAAGGCTAGGAGACAGTTATCAGAGGTTTGTGTACAATAGTTATTTCTTTTGAATTTTTCAATTAAAATAAATTATGATTATTTGTATGTTATTATTTTAAATTGTGTTTGTGCACAATAGTTATTTCTTTTGAATTTTTCAATTGAAATAAATTATGATTATTTGTATGTTATTGTTTTAAATTGTGTTTGTGCACAATAGTTGTTTCTTTTGAATTTTTCAATTGAAATAAATTATGATTATTTGTATATTATTGTTTTAAATTGTGTTTATGCACAACAATTTTGAACTTAAGTGAAAGAGCTAACACATTTGAATTATTAGGAATTTTTGTAAAAATTTTGGCGGAGTGCCCTCTGCATTTTGAATAAAACAGTTCTTCAAAAATCTCTAAAAAGCACTTCAAATATATTTCTCAATCTCAAACTCCAACATTGTTATGGTTCACCATTCAAGCTGCCGATTCATACATCACACTCCATTAATTTCTAAGCTTCCAAATTCAAGTACATATTCACAATATACTTAGTATACATCACCCAATTTATTCTTACACATATAAACACATAATCAACCCTTTAATCTACCATTTACAAGCAAGAATAAACTGTCCTTAAGGAGTTTCCATGGCTACCAAAAATACACCTCTCCCTTTAAACATCAAACCTCAAAAATCTCTCCATAATTCAAGTACCCATAACGTTCTTACTAACTTTAATGAAGCAATAACCAAAAACACAAACTTACCACTTTGGAAACTCTTCAAAACCTCTCCAAAACTTGGTATTCTTGTTGCCTATCTACTACCCAAGGTGTATGGACAATCTTTAATGAAGGAAAGTGCCAAGAAAGGAGCTTGAATCTCACATGCATGGAGCTCCAAGGTGGACGGCAATGGTGGTTTCCCTTGGGAGCATTTCGGCTGGTTCTTTAGCAAGGAGAGGAAGAAGATGAAATCTGTCCAAATGGTGAGTTAGTGGTCCACTTTGATGGGTGAGTGGAGCACTAAGCTTAATTTAATATTAGTTTAATCTTAACTTTCCTTATTACCACATTAAGCTCCTAACTTTAGCTATTTACATTAGGTACCACCAATTTAATTTTTTATGACATTTTTCAAGTGTAATATCATGTATTTTTAATGGACATTTAGGTCAAAAGACAACTCGGGGTGTCAAATGACCACAATGCCCCTGTTCGGGTTGCATCCCCGATTTTTCGGTAACACCGGGTTTTGTTCGTTTTTTCGATTTCTCACTTTTCTTTGTACTAATTAATGAATTTTTCTTTGATATTTCTAATGGTATTTATACTTCAATAGGTGTCTATTTAAGTCCTAAAAAAAATTTCCAGGGTTCCCCACAGTCCAGGGCTAGTCAACGGTCTACGCCGCGACTTCCCGGTGCAGTCACCCATTGCTAGGGTTCTCAGCTCGCTTAACTTGGTTACATTTCTTTGCTATTATTTTTCCTTTGTTTTTCTTGTATTTTCTTTTCTTGTATTTTATTATTTTATGTCTCCTCACTCATATCGAAGTGTAGTTCTAGGCATCCTAACTGTCCGAACAACACTGGTCACCGGAACAGTAGAACGCATTACTGAACTTAGAGGTGTTACAATTCTCCCCCCCTAAAATAAATTTTGTCTCGAAATTTTACCTGGCATTTGTGACACCCCTTACCCGTGTACAGTATACCTGAGTAATTAATGCCACACGGTGTACCGGCACACTCTAATATACCTTCATTATTTTATATCATGCTTTTGAATATAATTTGTGAAATATACTTTATTTAAGCCTTTTTTCGAAATCATTATTTATTTGGGGTTCCGAAAATTTTAAAGAAAATTCGGCGGAGTACCGGCTAAAAATGGAGAAAACAGTTCTTCGGAACCTGTTTAAAAACACTTCCAAATAATTTCCAAACAATCCCAACCTCAATTTATCAACAAATTCTCAACATTAAGATCTCAACAACATTTCAATTCCAGTTCTCAATCATCCATCACATGTGATGATCACATATAAATCACAAGTAAACATTTACATTTCCATTAACAAATACAATTTTCATAATTTACATATACATTAATATACATTACACAAGTTTAATTACATATGAAGAAAAATCAAAATTTAGTTACAAAATGTCAAAATGACACCTAGTGTCCTACCAAAGCACAGCATAAGTTGAGGTGACACAGACACTGTGCAGGACTGCAGGATGGACTCACCCAGTCTGTGGTCTACTGGGCTCGCGATATGTATCTCCAGTACCTACGCGTGGCAAAAGCAATGCGCTAAGCAATAATGCTTAGTGGTGCAATAATATAATAAAAGAAAATAGCAAGAAATTAAATGTGTAGTGAAGGTATATGCTTTATTTGTTTGGTATTTGTCTATCATTTATTTTGTCCACTTTTATTCATTTTGTTGCCCCAAGTAACCTACACTAGACGACTGGACTGGATAACGGGTAAACTGGCACTGGGTACCTAGTACCTCGGCCGTCACACCATCGGTCACATATGCATCTCCTGTGTAATGTAATGCCTAACAAGTCAGAATAGTATCGAGCACAAGGCCAAGTCTCAATACAAAGTCAGAATGGCTAAAAGCCATGAAATCACAGAATGGCATATCGCCATGTGCAGTACTGCTAACTGAACCCTATTGGCATGCCAAACTATCCAAACCAATCAAGTTAGGTATACTAGGGCATTTGAAACTTTTAAATTCTTCAATTTGTGAATTTCAAATTTTTAGTGTCACTATTCATCTTATGGGTCAACAAAAATGTTGACTTTTGGATAGAAAATATGTACATGGACTTTGGCACTCCCAACATACCACATTTGACATTCCAAACTTGTTGGCATTAAGCATTTATACCATTTCAAAGTTTAAACCAACATAAGCAGAATTTTCAGTTTTTGTGAGTCAATTTCACTGTTCCATTGGACACTGTTACTGTGGGAATTTGAAGAAATGTAAAACATGAAAGTTGTTCCTTATTTTGTCTAGTTGAATTTCCTTTTTTGAATCACTCCATTTGGAGTTTTGTAGCTCTAGATATGGTCCAAAAACCACAGCTGGCCGGATTTGCATTCTGCAGAAATTACCATATCTACAGTAGCATGAACAGTGACTTATATTGCCATTTGGGTTAGGTTCTGGCCATAATTTGGGGTAGGTTCCTTCATGAAAGTTGTTTGTCTATGTCTTAAATTGTTGCTGTAAAACTTTCAGGTCAATTGATCAAATCTACAGTGAGTTATGGCTAAATGAACAGTTACTGTTCATTTGGTCAATTCTGCAGAATCAGTGCAGGGTATCCGGATTGGGGCCAAGTTTTGGTCCTCTTGCTTTGGTCTTTTGGGCATGGTTTCTTCAGTAAAAATGTGCCATTATAAGCCTAATTTAATGTCCAATTGGCCAAACACCAATTGTACTAACACAGCCCAAGTTATGGCAGTGCAAATGGACTGAATTTTTAGTCCCTATGCTGCTGTCCTAGGGCAGCCTGCAACCTCACTTTGCAACCTCATTTTTCAGTCCATTTGTCGGTCAATTTACCTAAAATGGTCACTAATTGACCATTAAAATGTTCTCTAACCATTTCCTAAGCCAAGTCACATTTTCACCTTTCCAAACCCTAATTCAAATTCATGGTTTATGCCATGTATCTTAGTAACTACCAATGCATTGCTTATATGTTTATAACTTCAACATGGTTTCTATTTCACTCTAAGCTCATCAAATACACTTCCCCCTATTCCATAGCTAGGGCAGCCAAAATTCAAGATGTTATACACATAAGTTTTTGTTAATTTAAATCACAATCCTTACTAGTTTCAAGTCCCAAACCATGAAAATAAAGAGTTTAATGGATATAGGTGCACTAACCTCAAGTGGCAGAATTTTCCAAGCCCCTAAACCTCACTTTCTTTCTCCTTCTTGGCTGCCAAAAGCTTTAGCAAGGTGCTAGGGCAAATTTTAGTGAAGGGTTTCTAGGGTTTTAGGGTGAATTGAAGAGGAAATTGAAGGTTTGGAGTGAACATCAATGGAGGGAGGAGTTGAGGAAGTTTCGGCTGGTTTCCTTGAAAGGGAGATGGCTGCTGCATTTTATCAATTTGGTCTTCTCTTATCTCTTTTAATAGTTAGTCAAATAATGGCTTAATTTTGATTGGTCATTGTTTTCTTAATGACATCACCATGATGTCATAAATACCTCTTTTCCTCATTTTCTTTTCTTTCTTCCACTACTCATTTTCAATTTAATTTCTAGTAATGTTTATTCATATTTTATGTTATATTAATTATTTACTCAACTGGACAAGTCGGCCAAAAATCACCTCTGAAGGCGAAATGACCAAAATGCCCTCCGTTTGGCTCAACGGGCCAAAATTGTCTGTACCGATTGAAAATTTTTTCTAGGTATTTTCTTGGCATTCTAATGCTATGGGAACCTCAGTAACCCTTCTCTGGAGTCCCAAAAATTATTTTACAATTTTTCCCCCGGGTCTAGGGCTCCTCGTTGCGAGAACCGCAACTTCCCTCCGGTTACCCATCGCTTGGGCACCGGCTCGTTTGACTTGGTTGTATTTTATTTCTAAAATTTTTACTAAGTGTTTCTTATTAATATTTGAGTTAATTATGGTCCCTCACTTAAGTTTAATTATTTTTCTAGATGTTCTAGCTGTCCGGACCGACAGGTCACGAATGATAGAATGTCTGAGTTGTTACTGGGAGGGTGTTACAACTCTTCCTCTAATTTAAATTTCGTCCTCGAAATTTACCTGATGCAAACAGTTGAGGGAACTGTTGCCTCATCGTTTCTTCACTTTCCCAAGTTGCCTCCTCGGTGTTGTGGTGCCTCCAAAGCACTTTCACCAGTGGAATATGCTTGTTCCTCAACTCTTTTACTTCCCGAGCTAGGATTCGTAGAGGTTCTTCTTCATATGTCAAATCCGGTTGTATTTCAATTTCTTCTCTGGAGATGACATGTGAAGGGTCTGAGCGGTATCTTCTGAGCATGGACACGTGGAACACATTGTGGATCTTGTCCAGCTCTGGTGGTAAAGCTAGCCTATAGGCCACTGGACCCACACGTTCAATGACTTCATATGGGCCAATGAACCTAGGGCTCAACTTACCCTTCCTTCCAAACCTCAACACTTTCTTCCATGGTGACACCTTGAGGAACACTTTGTCGCCGACCACATATTCTATTTCTTTTCTCTTCAGGTCGGCATAAGATTTACATGCATGCGAGGCAACTTTCAGGTTGGCTTTGATTAGTTTCACTTTCTCCTCAGTCTGTTTCACCAGGTCTGGCCCTACCAGTTTGTCTTCGCCCAATTCAGTCCAGCACACTGGAGTTCTACATTTTCTTCCATACAATGCTTCATATGGGGCCATTTGAATGCTAGCTTGGTAGCTATTGTTGTATGCAAATTCTGCCAGTGGGAGGTATCTATCCCAACTTCCCTCAAACTCAATGACACAACTCCTCAGCATATCCTCAAGGACCTGATAAGTATTTCACGTTATTGTTATCATTTTAATTCAATATTTGTATCAATTTCATGGGTTTCAATTGTTTACCTGGATTACTCTTTCTGATTGCCCATCCGTCTGAGGATGGAAAGCTATGCTGAAATGGAGTTGTGTACCCAAGGATTCATGTAATTTCTTCCAAAATCTCGATGTAAACCTTGGGTCTCGATCAGATATGATGGAAAGTGGAATTCCATCCAGTCTAACTATCTCACTGATATACAATTCTGCTAACTTCTCCAGTGAGTAGTCAGTCCTAATCGCGAAAGTGTCTTGACTTTGTCAATCTATCAACTATCACCCATACTGCATCATATTTCTTCCGGGTGAGAGGCAGACCACTCACAAAATCCATGGTGACCCGATCCCATTTCCATTCAGGTATGCGTATAGGCTGTAGCAAACCTGATGGAACTTGATGTTCTGCCTTGACTTGCTGACATGTCAAGCATTTAGTCACATAGTCAGCTATGTCCTTTTTCATACCAGGCCACCAATCAAGCTTGAGTTATGATACATCTTTGTACTTCACAGGTGCATAGCATATACACCGGTGTGTGCCTCTTTTAGAATACTAGCTTTCAATTCCCCATCATCCGTACACAGTCTTCCTTTGTAAATCTGAGACACCCATCTGCGTTCACCCCATAGTCGATTGCTTTTCCCTCGAGATCTTGCTCATAATAGCCATTAACTTTTCATCCGCCTTTTGCCCATCTAAAATCTGTATGAGTTTGGCCTCACTGGGAACTCAGCCAAAATAGCTCCATCTCGAATCAAGGATAGACAGGCATTCAATGATCTCAAAGCTGTGATGGATTTTCTGCTCAAAGCATCAGCAACTACATTTGCCTTCCCAGGATGGTAGTCAATTACACAGTCATAATCCTTCAGGAACTCAATCCATTGCCTCTGTCTAAGGTTGAGCTCCTTCTGGGTTGGCAAATATTTCAAGCTTTTGTGGTCTGTGTAAATGTAGCACTTTTCACCATACAAGTAATGCCTCCATATCTTCAGTGCGAAGATAATTACTGCAAGCTCTAGATCATGGGTAGGGTAGTTCTGTTCATGTGGCCTTAACTGCCTGGAAGCATAAGCGACCACCTTCCCCTCTTGCATCAATACACACCCTAACCCATTATGTGAGGCATCACTATAGACCACAAAGTCCTTTCCGGACACTGGCTGTGTTAACACTGGTGCCTCTATCAACATAGCCTTCAATTTCTCAAAACTGGTCTAACACTTGTCATTCCAGTCAAATTTGACATTTTTGTGTAACAACTTGGTCATTGGAGCAGCTATTAAGGAAAATCCCTTTACAAATCTTCTGTAATACCCAGCTAGCCCCAAGAAGCTTTTGACCTCAGTTGTATTCCTGGGAGGCTTCCATTCCATCACTGCTTCTATTTTCTTGGGATCCACCCTAATCCCATCAGCTGACACTATGTGTCCAAGGAATGCAATCTCATTCAACCGAAAGTCACACTTGGACAACTTAGCATACAGCTTCTTTTCTCTCAGGGTTTGCAGAACAATCCTCAAATGCTCATCATGTTCTTCCTTGGTCTTGGAATACAGCAAAATATCATCAATAAAGACCACTACGAACCGATCTAGGTATGGATGGAAGATACGGTTCATAAGGTCCATGAATGCTGCTGGTGCATTTGTTAAGCCAAAAGGCATCACCAGAAACTCATAATGCCCATACTGGGTCCTGAATGCAGTCTTGGGCACATCTACATCCTTCACCCTCAGTTGATGATACCCTGATCTGAGATCAATCTTAGAAAATACTCCTGCTCCTTTCAACTGATCAAACAGATCATCAATTCTAGGCAACGGATATTTGTTCTTCACAGTCACTTTATTCAACTGCCGGTAATCAATGCATAGCCTCAATGTCCCATCCTTCTTTTTCACAAACAGCACTGGAGCTCCCCATGGTGACACACTGGGGCGTATGAACCCCTTATCCAGCAACTCTTGCAACTGAGTTTTCAACTCCCTCAATTCAGTGGGTGCCATCCTATAAGGAGCAATGGAAATGGGTGTTGTACCCAGCAGTGTCTCAATAGCAAATTCAACTTCCCTTTCTGGTGGAAAACCAGGCAATTCTTCAGGAAACACATCTGGGAAGTCTTTTGCTGTTGGTATGTCACTCAGGTTTGGCTTAGCCTGCCTAGTGTCCACCACATGTGCTAGGTAGGCTTCACAGCCTTTTTTCATCATTCCTCTTGCAACTGTGGCTGAGATGACATTGGACAGGAAATCTGTCCTTTCCCCCAAAACTGTGATTTCAGTTCCCTCAGGGGTTTTCAAAGAAATTCTCTTTAATTTGCAATCAACCATTGCCTGATGACGTGACAACCAGTCCATTCCCAAAATCACGTCAAACTCATGGAAGGGCAATTCAATCAAGTCTGCCAAGAATTCATACCCCTGAATCCTTAACGGGCAACCCTTGTACACTTTGTTCACTACCACACTGTGGCCCAGTGGATTAGTGACCAGAATGTCTTGGTCACTCTCCCCTACTAGTATCCCCCTTTTTACGAGTAGGTTGATGCAGATGTATGAATGAGTGGATCCTAGATCCACCAATGCATGCACAGGTGTAGTGTAGAGGAAGAACGTACCCCTGATGACATCCGGGGCATCTTGCTCCTCCTGAGCTCTAATAACATAAGCCCTTGCTGGTGGTCTCATCGAGCCTCTCTGTGGCTCGGATGCGAGCCTCTGTGATGGTCCATGACCTCAGTTTACTGATTTCCTACCCCTTTGTGGTGCAGGAGCAGGTCTGTCTGCTTGTGTTGGAGCAGCTGTAGTAGTTCTGCGTGGACAGTTCCTCAGCTGATGCTTTGTCGACCCACATCTTAAGCAGGCACCAGTTACTCTCCAACATTCCCCCTTATGCCATTTTTGACAGTGTGGACATGCAGAAGATGCTGGGGCTGGTCCCCTGAACCCCATCCCTGGAGAGCTGCCCACTGATGGTGTGGACTGACCTCTCCTAGGGGTGAGCGTGGCTGGGCCCCGAGATTGACCACGACCACGTGGTGAGGCTGAACTCTGTGCGGGAGGACCCTTGAACTTCTTCCCAAATGCAGGAGATGAGTGGGTGACCGGTCCCCTCTTCTGTTGTCTTTCCCTTCTGGTTTGCTCACTGATTCTTACTTTTTCCACCTTTATTGCAGCTTCCACTAACTTAGTAAATTCTGTGATTCCCAAGGCAGTGAGCTAGATCTTGATGTTGTCATTTAGTCCCTTTTCAAATCTCTTGCACCTTTCAGCTTCATTAGGGACTATCTCCCTTCCATAGCGGCTCAATCTTACAAATTCCTTCTCATACTCAGCCACTGACAACTGTCTCTGCCTCAGGTTAATGAATTCCCTTCTTCTCTCTTCCAGGTATACAGTACCCACATATTTCTTCTTAAACTTGGAGAGAAAGAAGTCCCAATTCTGACTTAATTTGCACTTCACTGGACACAGTGTCCCACCACTCATAAGCATCATCTTGCAGCAAAGATATGGCAGCTTCCAGGTTTTGTTCTGAAGTGCAGTGGAGTTGTTTTAGTACTCTGCCTGCATTCAACCAATTCTCATAATGCAGTCATCTTCTCTCTTGCCATAGAAGTCCACTCCAAACTTTCTTAGCCTTTCCAAGTGTGATTTACTGGTGGAGTGGTGGTGGTGGTGGTGGTCTGGCATTACCCCAGCCATTTGTCTAAAGAAGTCGGCCATTTGTTGGAACATGGCCTGTGGAGGCTGAGCAGGCTCTGCTTGGGCTAGCGGAGCAGATTCTCTCATGCCCCCAGTCTCAGCTGCTGCAGGTGGAGCATGACTCTCCACTTCCTCCTCAACGGCCCTCTGAGATGAAGGGTCCATATCCTATTCAAAATAAGAAAGATAAACAGATCTGCATTAGTGTCACCTCGACTCTTACAAATGCAATGCATGGTATGGACTCAATCTAGGACCAGAAACGCCTAAACCGTGCTCTGATACCACTAAATGTGACACCCCTTACCCGTGTACAGTATACCCGAGTAATTAATGCCACACGGTGTACTGGCACACTCTAATATACCTTCATTATTTTATATCATGCTTTTGAATATAATTTGTGAAATATACTTTATTTAAGCCTTTTTTCGAAATCATTATTTATTTAGGGTTCCGAAAATTTTAAAGAAAATCCGGCGGAGTACCGGCTAAAAATGGAGAAAACAGTTCTTCGGAACCTATTTAAAAACACTTCCAAATAATTTCCAAACAATCCCAACCTCAATTTATCAACAAATTCTCAACATTAAGATCTCAACAACATTTCAATTCCAGTTCTCAATCATCCATCACATGTGATGATCACATATAAATCACAAGTAAACATTTACATTTCACTTAACAAATACAATTTTCATAATTTACATATACATCAATATACATTACACAAGTTTAATTACATATGAAGAAAAATCAAAATTTAGTTACAAAATGTCAAAATGACACCTAGTGTCCTACCAATGCACAGCAGAAGTTGAGGTGACACGGACACTGTGCAGGACTGCAGGATGGACTCACCCAGTCTGTGGTCTACTGGGCTCGCGATCTGTATCTCCAGTACCTACGCGTGGCAAAAGCAACGCGCTAAGCAATAATGCTTAGTGGTGCAATAATATAATAAAAGAAAATAACAAGAAATTAAATGTGTAGTGAAGGTATATGCTTTATTTGTTTGGTATTTGTATATCATTTATTTTGTCCACTTTTATTTATTTTGTTGCCCCAAGTAACCTACACGAGACGACTGGACTGGATAACGGGTAAACTGGCACTGGGTACCTAGTACCTCGGCCGTCACACCATCGGTCACATATGCATCTCCTGTGTGCATGAGCGACTAACAAGTAGAATAGTATCAGGCACAAGGCCAAGTCTCAATACAAAGTCAGAATGGCTAAAAGCCATGAAATCACAGAATGGCATATCGCCATGTGCAGTACTGCTAATTGAACCCTATTGGCATGCCAAACTATCCAAACCAATCAAGTTAGGTATACTAGGGCATTTGAAACTTTTAAATTCTTCAATTTGTGAATTTCAAATTTTTAGTGTCACTATTCATCTTATGGGTCAAAAAAAATGTTGACTTTTGGATAGAAAATATGTACATGGACTTTGGCACTCCCAACATACCACATTTGGCATTCCAAACTTGTTGGCATTAAGCATTTATACCATTTCAAAGTTTAAACCAACATAAGCAGAATTTTCAGTTTTTGTGAGTCAATTTCACTATTCCATTGGACACTGTTACTGTGGGAATTTGAAGAAATGTAAAACATGAAAGTTGTTCCTTATTTTGTCTAGTTGAATTTCCTTTTTTGAATCACTCCATTTGGAGTTTTGTAGCTCTAGATATGGTCCAAAAACCACAGCTGGCCGGATTTGCATTCTGCAGAAATTACCATATCTACAGTAGCATGAACAGTGACTTATATTGCCATTTGGGTTAGGTTCTGGCCATAGTTTGGGGTAGGTTCCTTCATGAAAGTTTTTTTTCTATGTCTTAACTTGTTGCTGTAAAAATTTCAGGTCAATTGACCAAATCTACAGTGAGTTATGGCCACTGTTCATTTGGTCAATTCTGCAGAATCAGTGCAGGGTATCCGGATTGGGGCCAAGTTTTGGTCCTCTTGCTTTGGTCTTTTGGGCATGGTTTCTTCAGCAAAAATGTGCCATTACAAGCCTAATTTAATGTCCAATTGGCCAAACACCAATTGTACTAACACAGCCCAAGTTATGGCAGTGCAAATGGACTGAATTTTTCCTATCTTTCTTGTCTAGGCGACTGCAACCTCACTTTGCAACCTCATTTTTCAGTCCATTTGTTGGTCAATTTACATAAAATGGTCACTAATTGACCATTAAAATGTTCTCTAACCATTTCCTAAGCCAAGTCACATTTTCGCCTTTCCAAACCCTAATTCAAATTCATGGTTTATGCCATGTATCTTAGTAACTACCAATGCATTGCTTATATGTTTATAACTTCAACATGGTTTCTATATCACTCTAAGCTCATCAAATACACATCCACCTATTCCATAGCTAGGGCAGCCGAAATTCAAGATGTTATACACATAAGTTTTTGTTAATTTAAATCACAATCCTTACTAGTTTCAAGTCCCAAACCATGAAAATAAAGAGTTTATGGATATAGGTGCACTAACCTCAAGTGGCAGAATTTTCCAAGCCCTTAAACCTCACTTTCTTTCTCCTTCTTGGCTGCCAAAAGCTTTAGCAAGGTGCTAGGGCAAATTTTAGTGAAGGGTTTCTAGGGTTTTATGGTGAATTGAAGAGGAAATTGAAGGTTTGGAGTGAACATCAATGGAGGGAGGAGTTGAGGAAGTTTCGGCTGGTTTCCTTGAAAGGAAGATGGCTGCTGCATTTTATCAATTTGGTCTTCTCTTATCTCTTTTAATAGTTAGTCAAATAATGGCTTAATTTTGATTGGTCATTGTTTTCTTAATGACATCACCATGATGTCATAAATACCTCTTTTCCTCATTTTCTTTTCTTTCCTCCACTACTCATTTTCAATTTAATTTCTAGTAATGTTTATTCATATTTTATGTTATATTAATTATTTACTCAACTGGACAAGTCGGCCAAAAATCACCTCTGAAGGCGAAATGACCAAAATGCCCTCCGTTTGGCTCAACGGGCCAAAATTGTCTGTACCGATTGAAAAATTTTTCTAGGTATTTTCTTGGCATTCTAATGCTATGGGAACCTCAGTAACCCTTCTCTGGAGTCCCAAAAATTATTTTACAATTTTTTCCCCCGGGTCTAGGGCTCCTCGTTGTGAGAACCGCAACTTCCCTCCGGCTACCCATCGCTTGGGCACCGGCTCGTTTGACTTGGTTGTATTTTATTTCTAAAATTTTTACTAAGTGTTTCTTATTAATATTTGAGTTAATTATGGTCCCTCACTTAAGTTTAATTATTTTTCCGGACGTTCTAGGTCAACCGACACTGATCACCGGAGCAGTAGAGAATGTACGGAGTTGTTCTGGGAGGGTGTTACTGAGATTAGTCTCTGAATAGCTGTGGGTGCTATCTCCTCATATCCTCTTTACGTTCCCAAGTAGCTTCCTGGCCTGAATGATGGTTCCACAGCATTTTAACCAGGTGTATCTGTTTGTTCCTCAGCTGCTTCACCTCATATGCAAGAATTTCTATGGGTTCTTCCTCATATGAGAGGTCTGGATTTACCTCAATCTCTTCAACTGATAGTACATGAGATGGGTCAGATCTGTACCTCCTTAATATGGACACATGAAAGACACTGTGTGTCCTTGCTAACTCCGGAGGTAATGACAACCGATATGCCAAAGGACCCACTCTTTCCAGAACCTCTTATGGTCCGATGAAACGAGGACTCAGTTTCCCCTTTCTGCCAAATCTCATAATCCTCTTCCAAGGAAAAAGTTTTCCTCAAGGAGAAATACAAGAAAAGAAAATACAAAAAAAACAAAGGAAAAATAATAGCAAAGAAATGTAACCAAGTTAAGCGAGTCGAGAACCCTAGCGATGGGTGACCGCACCGGGAAGTCGCGGCGTAGACCGTTGACTAGCCCTGGACCGCAAGGAACCCTGGAAATTTTTTTTAGGACTTAAATAGACACTTATTGAAGTATAAATACCATTAGAAATATCAAAAAAATTTTAATTAATTAGTACAAAGAAAAGTGAGAAATCAAAAAACAGACAAAACTCAGTGTTACCGAAAAATCGGGAATGCAACCCGAACAAGGGCATTGTGGTCATTTGACACCCCGAGTTGTCTTTTGACCTAAATGTCCATTAAAAATACATGATATTATACTTGGAAAATGTCATGAAAAATTAAATTGGTGGCACCTAATGTAAGTAGCTAAAGTCAGGAGCTTAATGTGGGAATAAGGAAAGTTAAGATTAAACTAATATTAAATTAAGCTTAGTGCTCCACTCACCCATCAAAGTGGACCACTAACTCACCATTTGGACAGATTTCATCTTCTTCCTCACCTTGCCAAAGAACCAGCCGAAATGCTCTCAAGGGAAACCACCATTGCCATCCACCTTGGATAAGAGATACTAAATATTCAAATTTTAATTCTTCAGTACACTGCAGCTTCCTAAAAACCCATTCCATTCGCTCTAACCACTGTTCTGCCTCCAGTGGATCCACAGTGCCGTTAAACTTAGTGGCCTCAAATTTCATCAAATTTTCATATTGCCGAGCTGAGGGCTATGGTTGTGCTATAGGTGCTTGCATCTGAGCTTGGGGTGGCACATTTCTTGCCATTTGCTAGAAAAATGCAGCCATCTGCTATGCAAACTGAGCAGGAAACTGCGGTGCTGGAGTAGGAGCTGGAGTGGCTGACCCACTCACATTCTGGAGTGCTGGGGCTTCCCCTTGAGCCTCAGCCTCAGCAGATTGTTCTACGGAATGATCTCCTTCTTCCATTCTGTTTTCCCAAATTTTCTACTTCCTGAGATCAAACACAAGGAGGTTGACCTCCATTAGTGCATATTCATGATGTAAATATGTCATATGTATCAATTAAAGACACTTGAGCAGCTGTACTTATCAAAGAAATATTCATACACATAGTCAAAATTTATTAAAAAACCATGCTCTGATACCACTAAAACATGTCACACCCTACCCCTCTGTAAGGCATAACATGATCCCGTAGTACACCTAATGAATTACCAACTTTGTCTACTGATAACCCATTAAATACACTACAAGGGATTTTAAAACTTTTCTTACTTCTTTTTTTTTTTTCTATTAGTTCTTTAATTTAATTCTCGATTTTGAAATTTTCCTTTCTCCGATTTTATTTGACAGTTACGTCAGGAGTCAGCTCTCAGGGTTAATTGACTAAATTGCCCCTCGCCGGTTCAACCCGGTTTGCAAATAATTCAATATTTCCTCCAGCTCTCTGACCTAATTATTTGACTGGCTTAACAGTTCTTTTTCGTGATTTTCTATTTTCCACTGTGTTCGTAATGGTCCTAAGGACCACGGCGTCATATTTTACGGTTCGAAATTTGAGTTTAAAACAGCTTCACAGTCGTTCCCGAGACGGTCACCCATCGTTGTGACTCTCGGCTCGTTTAACCTCTTATGTTCTATTCTTCTTGTATTTTCTTTTATTGTATTTCATTATTTTATGTCTCCTCACTCATATCGAAGTGTAGTTCTAGGCATCCTAGTTGTCCGGACAACACTGGTCACCGGAATAGTAGAACGCACTACCAAACTTAGGGGTGTTACACACACTATATCACTGAATTTTCCAAAGTCCATTTACACCATTTAACTACATGAACATACCCCATTTACATACCCAATTCCAAACCATTATACACATATACATGCTGCTATCAATAACAACATAATTCAACAATAATTTCATGAACTTAAACACTTCAATCTTCTTCATGAGGCTACCACAAGTTTACACATACCCATCAACTTCCATTTTCACTTTTCCAAGCTTACAAATCAAGTGCACCATCACACATACACTTAGTATACATTATCCAAATTATTTCTATATACATAAACACTTATACCAACATCTTATGTAACACCCCTAATTGCATAGCTTGGTATATTTCACTATTCCAGTGACCGGTGTCGGTCCAGATAATTAAGAGAATTAGAACCATACTTAAGACAACTAGATAAGCCATAAACACAAATAATTAGTAATTTTCAATTAGTTAAGTATAAATAAGAAAAACAGAATAGAAGAAGTTAAACTAGCCGAGAGTCACAGCGATGGGTGACCTTCTAAGGAACGACTGCGAAGTCGATTTAAACTCAATTTTCGAACCGTAAAATGTTACGCCGTGGTCCTTAGGACCATTACGAACACAGTGGAAAAGAGAAAATCATGAAAAAGAAATGTTAAGCCAGTCAAATAATTAGGTCAGAAAGTTGGAAGAAATATTGAATTATTTACAAATCGGGTTGAACCGGCGAGGGGCAATTTGGTTAATTGACCCCGAGAGCTGACTCCTGACCTAACTGTCAAATAAAATTGGAGAAAAGAAAATTTTAGAGTCGGGAATTAAATTAGAGAACTAATAGAAAAAAAAATGAAAAAAAAAGGAAAGAAAATGAAAAAGTGAAGGGAGATGACATCATGCATGATGCCATAAATATGAGAATTAATAAATTTAATTAATTTAATTTTTGGGTCTTCCATAAGGATAAAAGTCATAAAAGAAAAAAAAAATAGCAAAAGTCTTCTTCTTCTTCCCATTGTGCCACCTCACTCTCCCTCACCCTCTCCCTCACTTCATCCTCCATGAAAGCTCATCTTTGAGCTTGAAAAACCAAAAATCTCTCCATAGAAAATTATTCTATCATGGTTAAAGCTTGTTTTGGCAACTAGAAGAGGTGATTGAAAGAGCAAAGAAAAAGAAAAAGGAAGAGAATTGAAGAATTGGACATCAAAGATTGAGGTTAGTGATTTGAGTTGCAAAATTAGTTTATTAGTTCTGTTTATAGTTTAATTAACTTAGAAATAAACTTAAAATGAAATGAAATTAATTATTGGAGGACTAAACATGGATTTTGATCAGCTAGGGTTTGATGTGGTAGTGCATGAATTTGATTGGATTATAAGTGTAGGCAAGCTTATATGAATGTAGAGATGATGTTGAGATACTTGGATTTGGTTAAATGTAATTACTAGTGTAGTTAGGGTTTCGGACATTTAGGGTTTAGAGACAAAAATGTGAGAAATTGGTAAATGATGTCTTTGACCTAGTTTGAAGTGGGAAATGGTCAATGGTGACCAAATGAAGTGTGTTGGAAGTGTTGGAGTTGAGATCAAATTCAGATTGAGTGTGGCCATGCTGCTGGCAGCATGACCAAGGTCTCTTTGAGGGACTAAAAATGAAAATTTACAAGTCCAATTGGTATGAGACCAATTGGGAATGAAAATAGACACTAAATGACACAATTTTCATTTAGGAAGCATGCCCAAAAAGTGACCAAAACCTAGTGAACAAATTGACAGAACTTGGAAAATCTCAGTCTGCCCTGTACAAACTGACCAAATGAACTGTGTTTGTTCATTTGGCCATAACTTGAGCTAGGCAGGTCTAAATGACCAGAAATTTTACCGGTGGATAGATGAGATATAGACCTAAAACTTTCATAAAGAACACAAACCCAAATTATGCCATTAACCAAGTCATTTGGCCACCCAAATTTGGTAACCTAAAACTGCCACAACCAAAATTTTGCCCAGAAATCTGGGTTAAGTCCAGTCCGGCAGCCATGGTTCAAATGGCTATAACTTGAGCTACAAAACTCCAATTGGAGTGATTCAAAAAGGATAATAAACATAAGACAATATGGAACATTTTCTATGAAGAAAGTTTTGCCAAATTCTGACAGTAAAATGACCAATGGAACAGTGCAACTCAAGACACCAAAACTGAAAATTTGCAAATTTGCCTAAAAGACTTAGAATTTGAGTAAACAACCAAAACCAACAAATTTAGTAACCAAAATGTGGTATGTGGGTGAAGTTGGAATTCCCATACCTATTAAGCCTTAGAAAGTCAACAAATTGACTTGAATAGTACCATGGATAGTAACTCCAAAATGAAAATTTCCAAGAATATTAGTTTAAGCATATTTGGGCTAGAATTAAGTATTTACGAATTAATTATTGGATTTATTGTGAAATAAGATACTGAAACACTATAATTTTTGTGTTTCAGCTGAAAAAGACCTGAAAGGTATAAGGGACTGAGTCAAGGCCTAGAGGCGACTCACGTCTGGTTTGTGCACAATAAACTTAAAATTCTTTGCTTCTACTTGACAATTCTTGAAATAAATGTTATGAATAATTTTGATTGTTATGGCTTTGAAAATATTATTTGAAAAATAGTGTGTTGCCTACTTTATAAATGAAAAGTTTAGAATGAAATATGATTTGTGAATTGTATAAAATATTTGAATAACTTGATTTAAATTGTTTTTAATTCACACTTAGCATGACAATATTAATATGTTCCTCCTCCACTTGTGGGGTGAGTTTGATATTTGATCACTTTCCTCCCTCTTTGGCTTTCCAGTCTGAGGGGCGAGTTTGGAAGAGTACTCATTAGCTAGCTAGCCACCTCCCTCATTGATTTCGATTAGTGGGGTGAGTATGCCTTGTCGTGATGTACACACGACATGTTTGGAAATTTTGTGTCATGTCTTAAGTTGTGTTATTGTTTGGCAACACTATGTTTATTAAATTGTTTGATCAAATTGTGCTATATTAAGCTTTATAAATTATGAGTTGTTATAAATGTGATTTGAGAAAAAAAAAATTGTGAAATGCGATTATGAGATTTTTGAATGATGATTTGTTCATAAATGTTTTATATTATGCATTTTATGCTTTATTTGCACCACTGAGTATTTATATACTCAGCGATAGCTTTAACTTGTCAGAGATAGAAAAGGACATAGCAGAGCGAGTACTCTGATTAGAGAGGAGAACAATTGAAGAATTTTTGTACGCAGTATTTGTCTATACTCGTAGTTTAGTTTGATGTAAATATGATAATATGCATATGTATCTCTGTAATTTGAGCAATTATAGGATAAAATTGTAATAATATTATTTTTGAGATTTTGCATCTGTAAATTAACTTATGATTGTAAATTAATGATTTAAAATGCAATGTGCATGAGTTATGAAATGTTTTGAGATATTAATTCTTGATTTGAAATTTGAATTTTGAATTGAAGTGTTGCTATTGCTGTTGATTTGAAGTTGGGTGGTTGCAAATGGAGTTGTGATTGAGAAGTATATTGGGACTGTTTCTATTCTCAGATTTTGAAGAACTGTTTACTCAAAATATAGATGGCACTCTGTCGAAATTTTTGTAAAAATTGTGGAGATTTTAAATATCTAAGAATTTAATTTATGTTTGAAATTTAAATAAAGGTTTTTAAAATTTTAAAAAAAATTTTACCCACCAATTTCAAAATGAATGAAAGTTGTTTTAAAATCCCTTGTAGTATATTTAATAGGTTACTGATAGGTGAAGTACGGTAATTCATTAGGTGTACTACGGGAACATGTTACATCTTACGAGGAGTAGGGTGTGACATGTTTAGTTGTATTAGAGTAAAGGTTTTAAAATAAATTTTGAACTGTAAATTTGAAATATTTTGTCGGTAAATACAACTGCTCAAATGTTTGATATATATGACATATTTACATCATAAATATGCACTAACGAAGGTCAACCTCCTTGTGTTTGTTATCAGAGAGTAGAAAATTTCTAGAAAATGGAATGGAAGAGGGAGATCATTTCGTAGAGCAATCTGTCGAGGCTGAGGCCCGAGGAGAAGCCCCAGCACTCCAGAATGTGAGTGGGTCAGCCACTCCAGCTCCTCCTCAAGCACCGCAGTTCCCTGCTCAGTTTGCACAGCAGATGATTGCGTTCTTTAAACAAATGGCGGCAAATGTGCCACCTCAAGCACAGACACAAGCACCTGCAGCACAACCACAGCCTTCGACTCGGTAATATGAGAAATTAATGAAATTTGGGGCTACAGAATTCAAAGGAACAGTGGATCCACCGGCGAGCGATGGTTAGAGAGGATGGAACAGGTTTTCAGAAAATTACAGTGTGCTGAAGAGTTCTAGTTCGATTATTCAGTATCACTTCTTCAAAGGGATGCATATGAGTGGTGGAAGACCATCCCCTCTGATGCAGTAGATCCACCAGTCCTCACATGGGCAGACTTTTTAAGGGATTTTCGGCAAAAGTGGGTCCCTGATACTTATGTAGACATGAAGCTGCAAGAGTTTTTAAGTTTGAAGCAAGGGGATAGAATTGTAACAGAGTATGAGCGGGACTTTTCAAGGCTAAGCCATTATGCTGGAAGTTTAGTCTCCACCCCCAGAGACCGGTGTAAAAGGTTTGAGGCTGGGTTGAGGCCTAGCTTGAGAATGCAAGTGGTAGGGTTCCGACACCAGAATTTTTTTGAATTGATTTCACAAGCCCTGGAACTGGAAAGGATAGAATCAGAATAGGTAGTGAAAAAGAGTACACAAGAGAAAGAGAAAACTGAAAAGATTACTGGTCAAGCTATTGAGAGTGGCTCTGGGAAAAGAAAACATTTTGGAGGATCTAGCTCGCGCGAATCAGGTAGAGGTATATCTTATAGATAGAAACCATCCCAATCTGATCAGCAAACTTAACAGAGACGCAGAAATACGCTATCGGATCGACTTTGTGAGACTTGTGGTAAACCACATAGTGGAATATGTTATAGAGCTATAGGAGCATGTTTCAATGGTGGAGGGACTGGTCATTTTGCTAAGGATTGTATAAGTCCACGTCGTTATGGATCATTTACCACGGCAGAAGGATCATCCCAAGTTTCTACCCCGAAGAGTTTACCAACAGTTGGTAGAGGCAGAGGCAGAGGTAGGGGTAGTACACCTGAAAGTCAGAGTACTGTGAATCAACCAGGACAAGGTGATGCTCCAGTGAGAGTATACACTTTGCGACAGAGGGATGAGGATGAGACTTCTGGTATGGTTGCTAGTATTTTCTCAATTGTTAACTGAGTTATGTATATGTATATAAAAAAAAAAAATCAAATTTGATATGTTAGTGACTAGTCTTTTTAAAATTAATTTTAGAAGAGTTTGTCAGTGAAAAGTATTTGCTAGCACACAAGAATTTGTAAAGTTAATTAGTAAGCCTAATTGTGTAAGGAAAAATAACCTAAAAGTAAGTTATAGTAATATAGTTATCTTAGATGCGGGTAAGGTTATTACTGCTAATAGATGTCAGTGAGTACCATAATCAAAATAAGTTCAAGATATTAATGAATTTAAAAGAAATAAGATATAAGGAAGTTTATTCTATTGGGATGTATCATAGTAACTATGCAATATTCTTGATGTTTGTGCTGTAAGCTGCAGATTATAGTACTGACTTAGGATTTATTGTGTAGAGCTATGTACTACCCAATAGTACACAATAATAAGAATAGTTATAAACGGCATCTGTTTTGGTACAGCTATGATAAGATAAAGTTTTCTTATTGGAAAGGAGTTTAAAAATCCTAATAACAGCAAGAAAAGACTAAAATATTCTAAATTAAACTGAAGGTTACATCAAATGATTAAGAGATTTGATAAGAAAAGAGTAAAACTAAGTTCTCACCCATAGGATCACACGAGGTCCTAAAAAAGCGGATCCACTAACACACAGATTTGCTTACCTCTAAAATTGAAATGAATGTGAATCTAACTTATGATAGAAGCTCATAAGAAACTTGGCACACGAGGTGAGCAATCGATAAGCAAATAGTATTGGTTAAAGTCTTAAGGAACCATCATTCAGGCCAAGAAGCTACTTAGAAGCGTGAATAGGACATGAAGAGATAGCTCCCACAACTGTTCAGAGACTGATACCAAGTAAAATTTCGAGGACGAAATTATTTTAAGGGGGGAAGAATTGTAACACCCCTAATTGCATAGCCTGGTATATTTTACTATTCCGATGACCGGTGTCGGTCCGGACAATTAAGAGAACTAGAACCACACTTAAGACAACTAGATAAGCCATAAACACAAATAATTAGTAATTGCCAATTAGTTAAGTATAAATAAGAAAAACAGAACAGAAGAAGTTAAACGAGCCGAGAGTCACAGCAATGGGTGACCTTCTCGGGAACGACTGCGAAGTCGATTTAAACTCAAATTTCGAATCGTAAAATGTGACGTCGTGGTCCTTAGGACCATTACGAACACAGTGGAAAAGAGAAAATCATGAAAAAGAATTGTTAAGCGAGTCAATTAATTAGGGCAGAGAGCTAGAAGAAATATTGAATTATTTGCAAACTGGGTTGAACCAGCGAGGGGAAATTTGGTTAATTGACCCCGAGAGCTGACTCCTGACCTAACTGTCAAATAAAATCGAAGAAAAGAAAATTTCGGAGTCAGGAATTAAATTAGAGAACTAATAGAAAAATAAATGAAAAAAAAAGAAAAGAAAATGAAAAAGTGAAAGGAGATGACATCATGCATGACATCATGCATGATGCCATAAATATTAGAAATAATAAATTTACTTAATTTTATTTTTGGGTCTTCCATAAGGATAAAAGTCATAAAAGAAAAAAAAAAGCAAAAGTCTTCTTCTTCCTCCCATTGTGCCGCCTCACTCTCCCTCACCCTCTCCCTCACTTCATCCTCCATGAAAGCTCATCTTTGAGCTTGAAAAATCAAAAATCTCTCCATAGAAAATTATTCTACCATGGTTAAAGCTTGTTTTGGCAACTAGAAGAGGTGATTGAAAGAGCAAAGAAAAAGAAAAAGGAAGAGAATTGAAGAATTGGACATCAAAGATTGAGGTTAGTGATTTGAGTTGCAAAATTAGTTTATTAGTTGTGTTTATAGTTTAATTAACTTAGAAATAAACTTAAAATGAGATGAAATTAATTGTTGGAGGACTAAACATGGATTTTGATTAGCTAGGGTTTGATGTGGTAGTGCATGAATTTGATTGGATTATAAGTGTAGGCAAGCTTATATGAATGTAGAGATGATGTTGAGATACTTGGATTTGGTTAAATGTAATTACTAGTGTAGTTAGGGTTTTGGACATTTAGGATTTGGAGACAAAAATATGAGAAATTGGTAAATGATGTCTTTGACCTAGTTTGAAGTGGGAAATGGTCAATGGTGACCAAATGAAGTGTGTTGGAAGTGTTGGAGTTGAGATCAAATTCGGATTGAGTGTGGTCATGCTGCTGGCAGCATGACCAAGGTCCCTTTGAGGGACCAAAAATGAAAATTTACAAGTCCAATTGGTATGAGACCAATTGGGAATGAAAATAGACACTAAATGACACAATTTTCATTTAGGAAGCATGCCCAAAAAGTGACCAAACCTAGTGAACAAATTGACCAAACTTAGAAAATCTCAGTCTGCCCTGTACAAACTGATATCTGTTCATTTGACCATAACTTGAGCTACGCAGGTCTAAATGACCTGAAATTTTACCAGTGGAGAGAAGATATATAGACCTAAAACTTTTATGAAGAACACAAACCCAAATTATGCCATTAACCAAGTTATTTGGCCACCCAAAATTGGTAACCTAAAACTGCTAGAACCAAAATTTTGCCCAGAAATCTAGGTTAAGTCCAATCTGGCAGCCATGGTTCAAATGGCTATAACTTGAGCTACAAAACTCCAATTGGAGTGATTCAAAAAGGAGAATAAACTCAAGACAATAGGGAACATTTTCTATGCAGAAAGTTTTGCCAAATTCTAACTGTAAAATGACCAATGCAACAGTGCAACTCAAAACACCAAAACTGAAAATTTGCAAATTTGCCTAAAAGACTTAGAATTTGAGTAAACAACCAAAACCAATAAATTTAGTAACCAAAATGTGGTATGTAGGTGAAGTTGGAATTCCCATACCTATTAAGCCTTAGAAAGTCAACAAATTGACTTGAATAGTACCATGGATAGTAACTCCAAAATGAAAATTTCCAAGAATATTAGTTTAAGCATATTTGGGCTAGAATTAAGTATTTACGAATTAATTATTGGATTTATTGTGAAATAAGATACTGAAACACTATAATTTTTGTGTTTCAGCTGAAAAAGACCCGAAAGGTATAAGTGACTGAGTTAAGGCCTAGAGGCGACTCACGTCAGGTTTGTGCACAACAAACTTAAAATTCTTTGCTTCTACTTGACAATTCTTGAAATAAATGTTGTGAATAATTTTAATTGTTATGGCTTTGAAAATATTATTTGAAAAATAGTGTGTTGCCTACTTTATAAATGAAAAGTTTAGAATGAAATATGATTTGTGAATTGTATAAAATATTTGAATAACTTGATTTAAATTGTTTTTAATTCACACTTAGCATGACAATATTAATATGTTCCTCCTCCACTTGTGGGGTGAGTTTGATATATGATCACTTTTCTCCCTCTTTGGCTTTCCAGTCTGAGAGGTGAGTTTGGATGAGTACTCATTAGCTAGCTAGCAACCTCCCTCATTGATTTCGATTAGTGGGGTGAGTATGCCTTGTTGTGATGTACACACGACATGTTCGGAAATTTTGTGTCATGTCTTAAGTTGTGTTATTATTTGGCAACACTATGTTTATTAAATTGTTTGATCAAATTGTGCTATATTAAGCTTTGTAAATTATGAGTTGTTATAAATGTGATTTGAGAAAAAAAAAATTGTGAAATGCGATTATGAGATTTTTGAATGATGATTTGTTCATAAATGTTTTATATTATGCATTTTATGCTTTATTGTGCACCACTGAGTATTTATATACTCAGCGATATCTTTAACTTACAGTCGCAGATAGAGAAAAGGACATCGCAGCAGAGCGAGCTGCTACAGTTAGAGAGGAGAACAATTGAAAAATTTTTGTACAGGTATTTGTCTATACCCTGGTAGTTTAGTTTGATGTAAATATGATAATATGCATATGTATCTCTGTAATTTGAGCAGTTGTACAGATAAAATTGTAATAATATTATTTTTGAGATTTTGCATCTGTAAATTAACTTATGATTGTAAATTAATGATTAGAATGCAATGTGCATGAGTTATGAAATGTTTTGAGATATTAATTCTTGATTTGAAATTTGAATTTTAAATTGAAGTGTTGCTATTGCTGTTGATTTGAAGATGGGTGGCTGCAAATGGAGTTGTGATTGAGAAATATATTGGGAGTGTTTCTATTTTCAGGTTTTGAAGAACTGTTTTCTCAAACTATAGATGGCACTCTGTCGAAATTTTTGTAAAAATTGTGGAGATTTTAAATATCTAAGAATTTAATTTATGTTTGAACTTTAAATAAAGGTTTTTAAAATTTAAAAAAAAAATTTACCCACCAATTCCAAAATGAATGAAAGTTGTTTTAAAATCCCTTGTAGTATATTTAATTGGTTACTGGTAGGTGAGGTACGGTAATTCATTAGGTGTACTACGGGAACATGTTACATCTGACGAGAAGTAGGGTGTGACATCTTAAACAACCGTAAACAAGTAAAAACAAGCTACAATAGTGAGTTTCCATGGCTGCCAAAATGGTGTATCACCATTCAATCATCAACATCAAAAATTCTTCCATAAATCAACTACCCACAACCTTGGTTACACTTTTAATGAAACAAGAATTAAAAACACTCACTTACCACTTTTGAAGCTTGATCAAAACCTCACTAAACCTCTTAAAATTGCTATCAAACTCTTCCTTGCAAGGTGAGGAGCAAAGTTAAAGAAGGAACCTAGTGGGAAAAGTGGCTAGAACATGCTTGCATGGAGCTCTCACCATGGACGGCTATGGAGTTTTCTCTCAATGTTGATTTCGGCTGGATGTCCCAAGGTTGAAGATGACAAAATTTTCTATCCAAAGGCTGATTACAAGTCCACTTAGGTGATGTTAGTGGAGCACTAAGGTGAGTTTATGATTTGTTTAATCCAAAGTTTTCAATTTTCCACATTTAACCTCTTTTCTTTTACTATTTAGATTATGTGCCACCATTTTAATTTTTCATGACATTTTCTAAGTGTAATATTATTTATTTTTAATGGACATTGAGGTCAAAAGGCAACTTGGGATGTCAAATGACCACAATACCCCTATTCGGGTTGCATTCCCGATTTTTCGGTAACACCGAGTTTTGTCGTTTTCTCGATTTTTCTTTTTTCTTTGTACTAATTACTTAATTTTTTTTTGATATTTCTAATGACATTTATACTTCAATAGATGTTCATTTAAGTCTTAAAAATATTTTTCAGGGTTCTCTGCAGTCCAGGGCTAGTCAACGGTCCACGCCGCAACTTCCCGGTGTGGTCATCCATCGCTATGGTTCTCGGCTCGTTTAACTTGGTTACATTTCATTACTATTATTTTTTCTTTGTTTTTCTTGTATTTTCTTTTCTTGTATTTCATTATTTTATATCTCCTCACTAACATTTAAATGTAGTTCTACGCATTCTAGCTGTCCGGACAGACACTGGTCACTGGAACAGTAAAACGCACTACCGAACATAGGGGTGTTGTAGAAATGACCAAAATGCCTTCATTTTGCTTAATGGGCTAAAATTGTCTGTACCGATTTAGAAGATTTTTTTAGCATTTTCATGACATTCTATTGCCATCTAAGTCTCAATAACTCTTCATTAGAGTCCCAAAAATTATTTCATAGGAATGGACAAGTTGGTAAAAAATCATCTCTGAAGGTAAAATGATCAAAATGCCCTTCATTTTGCTTAATGAGCTAAAATTATCTGTACCGATTAGAAAATTTTTTTAGCATTTTCTTGGCATTCTATTGCCATCTAAGTATCAATAACTCTTCATTGAAGTCTCAAAAATTATTTCACAGGGTTTCTCCACGGGTCTAGGATTGCTAACTGTCTTTACAGCTGTTTCCCGTTAGGTCACCCATCGCCGTAGGTTTGGCTCGTTTAACCTTCTTGCATTTCATTTTCTAAAATTTTTCTTTAATTTTTCTTGTCATTATTTAAGTTATTTATGACTCTTCACTCTAGTTTAAATATAGTTCTAGACATTCTGGCTGTCTGGACAGACATTGGTCATCAGAACAGTAGAATGTATGGATTATCTAAAGTGAGGATGTCACAATTTGAGTGGAAAACTTGAAAGAGCTATCTAACAAATTAAGGGCTTAAATTTTACTTCTGAAAGTTAGAAATGTAGTTAGAATTTAAATGTAAAAGAGATAATAGTGTACCCAAATTAATAAAGACCATTTTATTTGCATCAATGAAATGTGTTTTATTTTATTATGAATGTTCTACGTTAAGTAGCAAACCACATTAAGCAAATAAGTAAATGAGACTACACTTCTACCTCTTATTAAAAATTTACTCTCTCTAGGTATCTTGTTTAGTAGTGCTACCCACTCCTTGTAATGGTTGCTAGAAGCACCATCAGTATTCTTGTTAAAACTGTGCTGAATAGACTACTTCTTCCAAGTATCTTTGATCTTCTGGAAGAATCCAGGTGTCAGCAAGCCCACATTGAAATGATAGTCATCTGGGTGAATAGCCTGATATGACTTGTAAGACCGAGAAAACTAATATGTAATATAAAATGAAGACTCGATCAAATCGGCTAGAGCAACAAAGGGTAGGTAATTTTTGATATTCGTATGTGAGAAATTCCCCCAAGGGACAATCCATAAGATACCAACATCAATACGAATGTAGAACTAAGCAGTCCAATTAACAAACTCAGCTGGCTTGAGTGGCCACCATAATTTTAAATTCTTAGTGGCCACCACAATTGCAAATTCTTAGGCTAAGTAGGAAACTTTGTAGGAATAGCCAGTAGCTTGAATTCCCTTGTAACCAGATTTAAAAAATAAATAAATAAATAAAGAGTTGAATTAAAAAATTGAGAAGGCAACTTCAGTAAAAGTAAACCTAGCTAAGCTTAAAACCCACAAAGGGCAATTTAAGCAAAAGATAGAGCGCAAAAGAAAAGCTCACTAAGATGAAAACCCAAAAAAAAAAAATGTAGTTTTTGCAAAAATTAGTGCAAGAAAATATTTATAAGAGAAATGGACTGCTTGAAAATTGTTGAGTAGAACTAGTCTTCACTTTGTCTAGATTGTTCAATGTTTCAGTTAGAATAATGGGAAACAATGTAGCTTTAGGCTGTAACTTTCCCAGAATGTGATTGATCTAATAACTACCATGTAGAGACTCGTGAAGCAGAAGGTATTAGTCTTAATGCAAAGAGTAGAGCAGTGGTGTCATGTTCTTTTTTATCCTTAGAAGTAAACCTTTCTCTAAGACCTAATAAGGAAATAAAACCCTGAAGGAACGGAAGCGTGAAAAACACAAGTTTATACCATTGAATTCAAAAATTTTCACCTAGGGTCACATGCATCATGCAAGATTTATTTTTATCTATTTGATTTCAATGATAAACAACATATTAAAACTCTTTTAATATGCTTTTCGGATCTGTATTTACCATTTAAGATTTTAAAATTAATCAGATTATTTTTAGAACCCTAGATTAAATCAAGAACAAACACACTAACCTCTTGATGCACTGCAGTGTATTTGTGCCTTTCAAATACATCTTCAGGACACTAGATGTTGTCCCTCTAGCTTGTCCACACCAAGAACACCTATGGCAGCCCTTGAATAGCTTCTCAAGCATTTTCTATTATTTAGAAAATCAAGTTCTGCCTTTTAAGAGATTAAAGATGTAAATAGGACACTAGAAACAATTTCTAGTGTTTTTAATTCAAGAGATTGTCTGCTAATCTCTTGGAATAGATGAGAGATGAAGAGAAAGAGAAGGGAGACTCTTGGATGATGGCACCAAGGATGAGGAGCTGCTGGTTGTATTTTTTCACTTCATAACAACACTTCTATTGCTAGGTTAACATATTAAACCCATGCCACATGTCACCCTCTGATTAGTTCTAGGTTTAATTTACCCAATAACATTATGCCAAGTGTCAAACCTACATTTAATCTTAATTTTAATCATCTTACATGATTAAAAGACATTTGGCAAGCTTATCTGTAGTGCCATGTGTCACCAACTCATGGTGCCACATGTCACCCTGTGAAATGACCAAAATGCCCCTGTGTCTTAATTTTGAGTTCTCAACCCAAAATAATTATTTCTCTTCTTCTAATCAATTTATATCTAATATAAATTAATTAATTAATCTTTATTAATTAATTTCTCATTAATTAAATTCATATTTAAACACTTTAAATATAAATTTAACTTATACTGTACATCCAATAACCTAGATTTGGTTTCAAGTAATGCTAGGGACTTTGCAATCTAATTGCAAACCAAACCTATTTAATTAATCAATTAAACTCTTTAATTAATTAATTAATTAATATTTAATTAGGTGATAACTTGTGTATGTGTATGACTTACTAGGCTCATCACTAATTGGCAATGAGATATGATATCAACTCTTAATATCATCAGAACTCTTTCTTGCCATAAATGATTTCTCTAAATCATTTTATGCACCTCATAGACCATGGTTAACACCTAGCATATCATGCCATGGTCACCCAATCAGTAATAAGGTTTACCTTAAATGAACCTATAATCATATGTTACCATGCACTATAATCTCTCTGTTACAAAATTCCAACTCAAGCTGGAGTCATGGTTTATGTCAAACTGCATTTGCTATAAATATTATGTTCTCTTTTAATTCCAGTTCTTGATTAAAAAGATTTTCTCATCAGAAACTCTTATCTGATTAAATCTATCTGTCCTGGCTAGGAACTTGAAACATCAAGAACTATTAAATGAACATAGGATTTTATCTCTATTTACTTAGAGGAACAGATTCCATCTTGATTAACACCTACCTCCATATATAACTAGTAGGAGACAACACATGCCAATATACCCATACATAGTGCAAGTATGAAAGCAGTATCAAACTCAAATCACTTATATACAAGATAACTGTGCTATCTCAGGTCTAGAGATTATATGCATTGATATGATTTATGACAAAACATTGACAAGAGTAAACTCCATGTGCTTGTCATAAGTGTCACTGGTTCGGCCTACTTATTATGTATAAGTGCCTATCATGTTTGTCATATGGCATGAGACTCACCATTCCATCTTATTTATATCTCATATAAATAACTTGGAAACAAACATGAATACAATCTTTCTGGATAAGTCATTTCCTTATTATGAAGTATCCTCGATTATGAACCTATTCATGATACTTTATACTAGAAATACTGTCACTCATATTCTTAACAACTTAAGAATAGAATTTCTAACAAAATATCAATGGACCTTTTCTATTACACATAAATATAGTATGTAAACGGAAAAGTGGAAATGCCTTTTATTAATAAAAACATGTACAAGATACATACTAAATGATATGCTCTAGGGCATACTACTAACAAACCCTTCATAGGGGAGAGAGATAATTTTTTTCCTAGAAATCTTCATAATAGTCTGAAGCTTACCTGACAAGTCCACTCCAAGAGATAAGAGAATGATAGAATCATGAGGAGATTGCTTTCTACCCAAAATAATGCTAAAATCCTCATATGTGGAGCAAAATTTGAAATTTTAGAACCTAAACACAAGTTTAGCAGGAACCTAGAATTGTGCAACAACTATCAGAAAAGAAATTTTGAGTTAGAAAGTAGCTAAGGGTATTCATGCACACCCATATTTACTCTTATGCGAAAAACAATAACTTAAGATAAGAATATGCAAAGTACTTTAAGGTTTTAGCTCACTGAGTAACCGGGTGTCTTCATCACCAATGTTAACATTCACATAAAAAGGTGCTTGCCAACTCAAAGAAGTCTTACAAGAAAAAAGAAAAGATTAGTCTTCTATGAACCTAAATTGGACATAGAGCAATACTTTGATTTAAAAGAAAAAGGCTTGTTAGGTTAACAACTCATAAAGAGCAGCCTAGGCAAAAGATAGAGCTAAAAAGGAAGGCAAAAAAGAGAGAACTGAAAGAGGAAAAAGTAGGAAAATAGGAGAGAGTTGGTAGGAAAACCCATAGGGGCTAGCCAATAGGTTGTGAATGCCTAGTTTCCTATTGGAGATTAGGTTAATGGTCTAACTTAATATTGACAAAGAGTAAAAGATGCGGCCAAATTAATTATAATTAACAAAGTCATATTAATATAAGACAAATTATTGAATGCTTTGCATGTGATTGGAAAAGAAAATGAAAGTGAAGAAGCTAAAATGGATGGTGAAAAAAAAATAAAGAAAGAAAGAAAGAGAAAAGAGAGAGAGAGAAAAAAAAAAAAAAAAGAACAGCTAGCTAAGTCAGAAAAGGGAAAGGCTAGATTAGGCAAAAGGGAATGACATTGGAAAATAAATTTTAGAGTCAAGATATTTGACTGGGGTGCAATGATGTCAATCATTATGTATGGAATTGAGTCATGGAGGACAATGATGTTAGTCATAATGCATACAGTTGAGTCATGAAGGGCAATGATGTTAGGCATAGTGCTTGGATTTGAGTTGTGGGGTACAATGGAATTGACTATCATTAGGCTGGGGCCAAGATAATAGTTGAGAACCTAAGAATAACAACAAGAAAAGAGCATCCATGTCAAAAAATGGACTGTGTACCAATATCTAAAAAGAGAAGTCAAGTTGCCAAATGAGGATATGTAATATTCGAAGGAATAGCATACGTGCATTTGATCAATCATGACACACCATGCATCATGTTAGGAATAAAATTGAATTTTCATCTCTGAGTGCAGCCAAATTACAAAATAATCATTGAACCAAATTGGAAATTTATAATTTTATTCTTTTTCATCCCCAATGAGTCGCTATTAACAAAATGATAAAAAAAAATTAAAATTCATACCCCCAAGGGAGTCCTTTTTACAAAATGGTCCCTAAAAAGAAAGGGTTTTTTAAAAAAATCCTTAGAGGAGTCTTGTTTCTACAAAAAAAAGGAAAACAAATGCCCAATGCTTTTTAGTATATGCATCACCTCTCTAGTGGAGACCTTCTAAAAGCATGAGAAAGCACATATATTGCATCTGCATTACAATTTCATGAAAACGTCTAGAATTGCATATCAGAGAGAAAATGAAGAAAAATGAGAGAATGATAAAACTACCTAAATAGGTAGTAAGATAAGAAAATACTTAAGCAAGCATGTGAGATGCATTCGTTTAAGCAAGCAAAATGCCTAAGCAAGTATAGGAGGCTAAGTTGCTCAAGCAAGCAAACTACCTAAGCAAGTAGTGAAGATGTTTAAACAAAATGAGTGGATTAAGAAAGAAAGAGAAAAATAATAATAAAAAAAAGAGATAAAAGAAAAGAAAAATTCTCCAGTGAAGAACCAAAAGAAAAAGAGGAAAAAAAAATAAATGTAAAAAAAAAAGAGAAATGAGAGAATGAGAAAAATAATTAAGCAGGTAATGCAATAAGATTGCCAAAGCAGGTATAAGAATTGGAATTGCTAAAGCAAGTAACATGTCTGAGCAAACATGAGAGATAGGATCAATTGAGTGAGCAATATGTCTGAGCAGACATGAGAGATAGGATCACTCAAGCGAGTAAATATTACATAAGATTGCATTTCTCAAACTACATTAGGTTTGACTCTCCCTGAAAAGGAGATACGTAGAAAGTCTAAGTATGCTTAGATTCGAATCCTAAAAATCTCATGTCAAATCAGTTTGCATTTCTTGAACTATGTGGGGTCCGATTCTCCTATAAAAGGAGATACTTAGGTAGTTTAAGTATTCTTATATGTGAAGCTTGAAAAGTCTTTGAAATCAAGTTTTTTTTTTTTTTTTCAAATTGCATGTCTTCTCGAACTACAAGAGCATTTGATTTTCCCTCAAAAGGAGAAACTTAAGAAACCTAGAGGTTCTAGTTGCCAATTTTAAAATACAAAAAAAAGGCAACCACTATCTCCCTTGGCCAAATATCAAAGTGAAAATAAGAAGGAATCTACTCTCTTGAACAAAATAGGAAGAAATCTATGGCAAAATAAAGTATTTTCCTAAATTAACCTAGGTCAAATCTTTCTATATAATGACATGCTTATAAATACAACTCTAGCTCTCATGAAGAGGTACTAATTCTAATGCATACAATACCTACTAACAATTAACCTAGCAACCACCATACGCGCCACTTTCCTTCCCAACCTCTCTCCCATATGCCAACTCTATTCCTTTCTTTCTTTCTTTCTTCTTCTTCTTCTTCTTCTTCCACTTTTCTTTAGGTTTTAGTAATTTCCAAAGATAAGACATGATGTAAAATGTAATGTGATCATTTAGAACATCAATATAACATCTTTTTCATGCATATGTATGTATTCTTGAGAATTCCTTCATGCTAATGAAGAAATTATTTTGAGGGTTAGCCATAAACTCAGTTTTAGTTCTTTAGAACAAATTGCTATTGCGTTGCTTATAAGTCATAGCTAGGCAATTTTTCTAGTAATAAAATTACCTTTTTTAAGATTCTTCAAAAAAATATATTTTTTTAAGATTCTTCATGAAAAATCATATAACATTCAAACATAACTCATCTTGATCTTATTTGTAGATTTTAAGACATGATGTATTAAAGTTTGGTATTTGATTTTGTGTAATTTTGCACGACCCCAAATTTTAAAAGGGCATAACTCTGTGCTGAATTTACCTCTTTGAGTGATTATTGAGCCTAAATTAGAGTTCACAATGTCCTTAAAAACTTTCATATTTTGAGTTGCTTTTAATTCCTTACATATTGACATGTGAAGTTGTTTTAAAATGTTATGATAGAATTTGAGTACATGTAAACAACATTGACTTTGAAATTCGAATTTAATTCTTTTATTATTATTTTTTATTATTTCTTTTTTCTAAGTTCTTTATTGATGTCTTAGGATCATTACAACAAAATTTCATCCATTTTCATGTATGCTTAATACTTTTTTATGTATTTTTATTTGTTACTACCATAGAAACAAAAAATGTAAAGTTGTAGTTTTAATTTTGTCAATTCAATTAATTTTGTTGTTTGATCCACACTAACCCGATTTTGTTTCTTGTATTGGTGTAAGGTGGCTATGGTTGATTCACAACCCTAGCTGAATTGTAGGACCTTAAGACTTTGTTGCAACCTTCTTTTTTTTTTTTTTTAGGTTTTTAGTCTATTACCTTAATTGCATCTTTTAATTTTAGTAAGTTTTGTTTTGGAAAGTTTGTAAATTTGGTAAGTAGTTTAATATGGTAAGTAAACTAAAATGGCAAGTGAACCAATAAAGCGAGTACCCAAACATCCAAGGTGAGATCTCTCAAAACAAGGTAAGTAATCACCTAAACAAGGCAAGTGGATCCAAGACCAATAAGACAACCCTAGGAGTGTCAAAGGTGGGCCAAAGAATAAAGGATACATAAGGGCCTCTTACATGGGGTATTGGGCCTAATGGGCCTTGTAATAGATTTTAGATCTTTAAATTTTTTACTTTTGGGACAGGTAATTCTTTTTTCCTCCCTCCCTTTTTTAGTTGTAGGCTAATGTAATATTTTCTCCTTCCTTTTTTTTTTAGATTTTTATTTTAATATAGCATAACTTTATGCATATAAATTAACTTAGTAACTTAGGATAAATTGGTAACCTAAAAGAAGTGATCATATTAGAGACAAAACATGCATGCTTAAGGGTTATTCTATCCTTAATTGTCTTCTAATATGTGCAAATCAAACCCAAGGCATGAAAAAAATTAAAAAACACGTTAAATAAGGCTGGTAAACGTGGCAACAAACTTAACATAGAAAGCAAGCATGACATAGGGCTACTCATATGCGAATGAAATGGGTATTAAACATTTAAATTAGCCATATGTGCATTTTTAACTTAGACTTGGATTATATGTTTAAGAACTTTAATAAGAAAATAATAAGATAAGTTATAAGAAACACAAGTAAGGGCTGGCTCTTTTTCTAAGATAACTCGAGGCAAAGAGGTGCCTAACACCTTCCCTCTTCCATACTCACTATCCCGAACCTAGGCCATTGGGCTCATGGTAAGAGAAGGGTAGTGGACATTTCCAAAGGGTAGAGCTATCATTTGCGTCCTTTCTAAAGTATTTATCTTGCTTATCATCTGAATGGTGACTATAGTCAATCCTATGCCTCTCAAAGTGCTTATATCTAAGCTCCATGGTAGTGTCATGAGAAAATGGAGCTAAATCAGCATATAGAAGATCTTCGCCGCTACACATGTCAAAATTTCTAGATAATAGCTGGTTTATATCATGTAGCATTCACAAATCATTACATGCAAGCAAAATATCATTTACATAGAGTATAAGAAAAATAGATTTTGAAGTATATGCATCTATTAACTTTGCATTCCACAAACCCAAGAGAGGAGTTACACTATCAAATTTCAAGTGCCATTATCATGAGGCTTGCCTCAAACCATAAATAAGCTATTAAGTCTACATACAAGATGGCTTTGACCATTTTCAATAAAACCTTTAGGTTGAACCATGTAGATTTCTTCATTTAATTTCTATTTAGGAAAGCAGTTTTAACATCCATTTACTATAGCTCTAAATCATAATGAGCTACAAGTGCCATACTTACTCTAAATGTATCCTTAGAAGACACAGGAGAAAAGGTTTCATTATAATCAAAGCCTCCCCTTTGAGTAAATCCTTTGGCACTAATCTAGCTTTAAACCTTTATATATTTCCATTGGAGTCCTTTTTAGTTTTTATAGACCCATTTAAAGCCAATTGGTATATAATCTGTAAGTAATTCAATAAGCTCTAACACACCATTGTAGTCCATAGACTGTATTTCATCTCTCATTGTATCCACTATAAATCCAATTGAGGACTAAAGATAGCTTTTTTAAAAGTTAAAGATAGCTTTTTTAAAAGTTATCGAATCAATAATGTGACTAATGTCATAATCACATTCACCAAAATAAACAATGTAATTAGAGGAAATAGCAGATCACCTCACCCTAGTTAATCTTTTAAATGAAATATTTACATCTATTGTCACACCCTACTCCTCGTAAGATGTAACATGCTCCCATAGTACACCTAATAAATTATCGTACTTTGCCTATCGGTAACCCATTAAATATACTACAAGGGATTTTAAAACAATTTTCTTACTTTTTATATGTGGTGAGCATTTCTAAATAGATATTAAAATCATTTATTCGAAGTTGGAAACTAGTTAAAATTTTTGGCCCATTTTATTTTTCCAAAAATTTTATAAAAATTTCGGCAGAGTGCCGTTTGTATTTTGAGAAAACAGTTCTTCAATTTCCTGTAAAAAAAAACTTCCAATAATTTTCCTCAACAACTTCTTCAAATTCACAACTACTTCAATCGATTTCAACACATTTATCAACTCCCAAAATTCAAATCCACTATCCAATAATCATCAAAATACTAGCAATCCATTTCATTCAAATTAAATAAAATAGTTCCATTCTTAGTTCATTAAAGATAAAACAATTTATATACATCATTACAAAATTTACATTAAGAGAAATTCAAACTAAAATTTATTACAACTTTATACAAATTTTATACAAGCTGCTCAAGACCGATTTTACATGTCCATACAATTAAGTGCAATACATACATCAAAATGAATATTTACAGTCAGGGTATAAATTATACCCGATAACTTCAAGCAGGTAGCTCCCCTGTCCTCAGCAGCTCAATCTGCTGCTCCTCTAGTCTCTATATCTGCAACAGCATACAAAGCTATCGCTGAGTGGTGAACTCAGTGGTGCACAAACTAATAATTTAAAACTTAATACAAATTATTCTTAATAATTCATAATGAATAAACATTTAAAATTTCTAAATTCTTCAAAATCAATGATATGCAAAAATCATTATTTTCACTCATGCAAATTATTCATTTGAATAACATTTTGATCAATTAATAACTATTTATTTACATTTCTTTTAAATTTCGAAACAATACAAAAATATTTTGAATCACTAACAAATTATTTATTTCAATCATAATTTATCAAATTATGCATAATTTAAAGGGCATTGCCAACAATTCACACAGTTGTTCTCATGACCCAAAATTCAAATAGATGTCGTGTTGTACACCACGACATTTCACATTCTCCCAATAACCGAGGCAAAAAGGGGGAAACAAAGACTAGCTAGTATATATGAGTACTCATTCAAATTCTTCCCCAACTGGCAAGCCAGAGAGAAAGTAACTCGCCCCATCTAGTGGAGGAGATATCTCACTAGACAAGCTAATGAGAATTCACAACAAATTTTGCCATGTCAACTGTGGTTTCAAATCATATTCAAAACAATTTCTATTTACAAAGTGTTTACAAATCATCAACATATTTAATCATCATAAATTCATGCTCAAGGTTGGCAACACATCAAACTTAAAATTTACAATCCTCAAAACCATGCAATAAATCCTTAAATGCATAAGAAAATTTATATTCAAATTATACAATTTCATTCAATAAGTTAAAATTCTCAACACAAAAAAAAATCATAAATCATACAATAAATTTATTTCAAATTAATTTGGAATTGAAAAATAACAAAAGAGTTAGTTGTGCACAAACCTTATACGAGTCGCCTCTTGGCCTTGACTCGATGTCTTGGGTTCCTTCCCGGTATTCTTTTCCACTGAAATACACAGTTTCATAGTGTTTCAGTATCATAACTCATTGTAAATCCAAAAATAAATTTACATTCACTCATACCTAACTCTAATGTACTAAACTTGACGTTCTTTAAATTTTGTGTTTTGGGGTTACTATTCACTACACTATTCAAGTCAATTTGTTGACTTTCTAAGACTTAATAGGTATGGGAACTCCAACTTCACCCACATACCACATTTTGGTCACTAAATTTGTTGGTTTTGGTTGTTTACTCAAATTCTAAGTCTTTTAGGCAATTTTGCAAATTTTCAATTTTGGTGTCTAAAGTTACACTGTTCCATTGGTCATTTTACTGTTGGAATTTGACAAAAATTTCTTCATAGAAAATGTTTCCTATTGTCTTAAGTTTATTCTCCTTTTTGAATCACTCCAATTGGAGTTTTGTAGCTCAAGTTATAGCCATTTGAACCATGGCTGCGGAATTGGACTTAACCCAGATTTCTAGGCAAATTTTGGTTCTGGCAGTTTTAGGTCACCAATTTGGGGTGGCCAAATGACTTGGTTAATGGCATAATTTGGGTTTGTGTTCTTCACAAAAGTTTTAGGTCTATATCTCATCTGTCCACTGGTAAAATTTCAGGTCATTTAGACCTGCCTAGCTCAAGTTATGGCCAAATGAACAAACACTATTCATTTGGTCAGTTTGTACAGGGCAGACTGAGATTTTCCAAGTTTGGTCAATTTGTTCACTAGGTTTTGGTAACTTTTTGGGCATTCTTCCTAAATGAAAATTGTGTCATTTAGTGTCTATTTTCATTCTCAATTGGTCTCATACCAATTGGACTTGTAAATTTTTATTTTTGATCCCTCAAAGGGAACCTGGCAGCATGACCACATTGAATCCGAATTTGGTTTTGGTTCAAACACTTCTAACACACTTCATTTGGTCACCATTGACCATTTCCCACTTCAAACTAGGTTAAACATATTATTTACCCATTTCTCACATTTTTGATCTCTAAACCCTAAGTGTCCAAACCCTAGCTTACCAATTCTTTGCATTTGATTGATTCAATGCCTATATACATGTTTCTTCATCTCAAATAAGTTCACATACACTTTTAAATCTATCAAACTCATGCATACACACATCAAAACCCTAGTTGACCGAAATTTAGGTTTGGTCCTCCAACAATTAATTTCATCTCATTTCTTTAGTTTTTAAGTTCATTCAATCATAAACACATGTATTGAACTCAAAATTCCAAAGTAAATAACTTACCTCAACTTTGATATTCAATCTTCAATTTCTCTCCTCTTTTCTTCTTTCTTTCTTGCTAAATCTCTTTCTCAAGTGACTAAAACAAGTTTTTATGGAATAATTATGGAAGAAATTAGGGTTTAGTAGGGATTTAAAAGCTTGAACTCAAGCTTTAATGGAGTTTGAACATTGGAGAGGGAGTGAGGGCGGCACAATGAGGAAGATGACTTTTATGTTTTTGTTTTTTTTTTTTTCTTTTCTTTTCTTTTATGAATTTTTAACTTATGGAAGACCAAAATATCTAAATAATCAAATTTATTAATTATAGGATTTATGGCATCATGCATGATGTCATGCATGATGTCACCTATCTTCACTTTTTCATTTTCTCTTCTCTTTTTTTTTTTATTTTTCTATTAGTTCTTTAATTTAATTCTCGATTCTAAAATTTTCTTTTCTCTGATTTTATTTGACAATTAGGTCAGGAGTCAGCTCTCGGGGTCAATTGACCAAATTGCCCCTCGCCGGTTTAACCCGGTTTGCAAATAATTCAATATTTCTTCCGGCTCCCTAACCTAATTATTTGACTGGCTTAACAGTTCTTTTTCATGATTTTCTCTTTTCCACTGTGTTCATAATGGTCCTAAGGACCGCGGCGTCACATTTTACGGTTCGAAATTTAAGTTTAAATCGACTTCGCAGTTGTTCCCGATAAGGTCACCCATCGCTGTGACTCTCGGCTCGTTTAACTTCTTATGTTCTATTTTTCTTATTTATACTTAACTAATTGACAATTACTAATTATTTGTGTTTATAGCTTATCTAGTTGTCTTAGGTGTGGTTCTAATCCCCTTAATTGTTCGGACCGACACCGGTCACCGAAATAGTGAAATATACCAGGCTATGCAAATAGGGGTGTTACATCTATATTCCATGTTTTTGGAGTTTTTTGTATAGGTGTATGCTCCTCCACCACTAGATTAATCACAAGTGCAATATCAATAATATCTTACTGCATAGTTGTGAAGGCGAGACTTGCATAACAGAAATTTGAAAATTTTTAATGCAGCCTAAGTTACATGCATCTCATGCCATTACCATTTACATGCAAGATATCATAAAAAACACAAGTTAAATCTCATGCAACCAACATAAGTCTTCAATCTCATTTCGCATTTTAGGAAACAAAATGAAAACACCTAAACTAAGTTTAGGAGGTTTACTAAAAGGGGCATTGAATTACTATTTAACCTTCTTTTTTGGGAAGCTAGGTTGCTAAATGTCAACCATCTCATCCATCCACAGGAATCAATGATCAACACTCATTCAACCACTTGATCTGATACCCCTTTAAAAGCCCTCCCTTTTATGTTGACTAAGACAGGTAAAAGGGTTATGGGACTTTGGTTTTTACCTTGGGTAATTAAAGAAATAATTTCTTGAATCTTTAATTCAAGAGTAGCAACTTTGATGTCTAGTGAATTAGTTAAGAAAGAAAAGCTCAAAGATGCTTTAATGGAGGTGAGAAAAAGATGAAAAAGATGAAGAAGAAACCACTAAAGTTTTTATCCAAAGTTTTCTTCTTCGGATATGGCTTACATATATTTATACTTTAGGGATATGGGAATCCCTAAATTGGGGAGAAATCCTCAACATTTATGGATTTCAAATCCCTAAAGTGAGCAAGTGGTGGAGAATATTATTCACTTTTTAGAGATAAAGGTGACACTTATCATACAAGTTCATTCTTTGTCTCCCACTAATGTCATCTCAAGTCATCTCATGTCAAGACATGTCAAGAGATATTAAAACCCACTAAGCATCTTTTTCTCTCATGACATGTCCTATGCAACTTTTATCTTGGTTTGGCATTCCTCATGATGATGTTGCACGCCCTATGCAATACTTACACTAGGTAGTAGCATGCCCCATGCTGTATCTCATGTAATTTTTTGCTTGCATAGTGTTTGTTCCTTTTTACCCAATTCTTTCAATCTAGTTTCAAGTCATGCTAGGGACTTTTGCAATTTTATTGAAAAACTAAATTCATTAATTTAAATAATTAATAAACCATTTAATTAATTAATTAAATTATTCAAGTCTTGATCACGTAGTTCTTATTTGTGTGTGACTTCTTAAATTCATAACTAATTAGCAATGAGAATGCTATTAACTCCTTAATATCATTAGAACTCTTTCCATACCTAGAGTGTAATTCCTAATTCACTCTTGGTTCTCATAAATCATGATTAACACCTAGCATAGTATATCATGACTACCTAATTAGTGATGAATTAATTTATCCCTTAATTAGAACCTTGATCATGAGGAGCAGAAGCATGAAAAACACAAGTTTAGATCATTGAAATTCAAAAGTTTTCATCTAGGGTCATATGCATCATGTAAGATTTATTTTTATCTATTTGATTTCAATGATAAACAACATATTAAAACTCTTTTAATATATTTTTGGATCTACATTTGCCATTTAAGATTTTAGAATTAATCATATTAATTATTAAAACCCTAGATTAGATCAAGAACAAGTGCACTAACCTTTTGATGCACTGCAGTGTGTTTGGCACCTTTGGAATGCGTTTTTAGGACACCAGATGTTGTCCCTCTAGCTTGTCCACACTAAGATCACCTACGGCAACCCTTGAATAGCTTCTAAAGCTTTTTTGATGAATTAGAAAATCAATTTTTGCCTTTTGAGAGATTAAAGATGTAAACAGGACATTAGAAACAATTTCTAGTATTTTTAATTCAAGAGATTGTTTGCTAATCTCTTTGAATTGATGAGAGATGAAGAAGAAGAGAAGGGATGGCAGCCAAGGGTGGCAGCACAAAGAGAATGAGCAGCTTCTTATTTTTTTTCTTTCATCCTTACACTTATATAGCTAGGTCATCACTTAAAACCCTTGCCACATGTCACCTTTCGATTAGCTCTAGGTTTAATTGACCCAATCACATTGTGCCAAGTATCAAACCTATATTTAATCTTGACTTTGATCATCTTACATGATTGAAAGACATATAGCAAGCTTATGTGTAGTGCCATTTGTTACCATCTCATGGTGCCACATGTCACCCTGTGTAATGACCAAAATACCCCTGTGTCTTAATTTTGAGTTCTCAACCCAAAATAATTATTTCTCTTCTTCTAATCAATTTATATCAAATATAAATTAATTAATTAATATTTATTAATTAATTTCTCATTAATTAAATTCATATTTAAACACTTTAAATATATATTTAACTTATGCTATACATCCAATAACCTAGATTTGGTTTCAAGCTATGCTAGGGACTTTGCAATCTAATTCCAAACCAAACCTATTTAATTAATCAATTAAACTCTTTAATTAATTAATTAAATCATATTTAATTTGGTGATTACTTGTGTATGTGTGTGACTTACTAGGCTCATCACTAATTGGCAATGAGACATGATATCAACTCTTAATATCATTAGAACTCTTTCTTACCGTAAATGATTTCTCTAAATCATTTTATGTACCTCATAAACCATTTTTAACACCTAGCATAGCATGCCTTGGCCACCCAATTAGTAATAAGGTTTACCTTAAATGAATCTATAATCATATGTTACCATGCACTAGAATCTCTCTGTTACAAAATCCCAATTCGAGCTGGAGTCATGGTTTATATCAAACCCCATTTGCTATGAATATTATATTCTCTTTTAATGTAACACCCCTATGTTCGGTAGTGCGTTCTACTGTTTCAGTGACCAGTGCTGTCCGAACAGCTAGGATGCCTAGAACTTCACTTCGATATGAGTGAGGAGACATAAAATAATGAAATACAAGAAAAGAAAATACAAGAAAAAAGAAGGAAAAATAATAGCAAAGAAATGTAACCAAGTTAAGCGAGCCGAGAACCCTAGCGATGGGTGACTGTACCGGGAAGTCACGGCGTGGACCGTTGACTAGCCCTGGACTGCGGGGAATCCTGTAAAATATTTTTAAGACTCAAATAGACATCTATTGAAGCATAAATACCATTAGAAATATCAAAGAAAAATTAATTAATTAGTACAAAAAAAAGTGAGAAATTGAAAAACGGACAAAACCCGATTTACCCAAAAATAAGGAATGCAACCCGAACAGGGGCATTGTGGTCATTTGACATCCCGAGTGGCCTTTTGATCTGAATGTACATTAAAAAGAAATGATATTAAACTATGAAAATACCATGAAAATTAAAATGGTGGTCCATAGTTTAAGTAGTGAAAGAAAAGGGGTTTAATGTTGAATAATTGAAAGTTGAACTAAAGCAATAATATTCTTACATTAGTGGACCACTAAACACTTGGAAAATCAATAAAAATTATGTCACTCTCCACTAACTTCTATAAACCTTCTTCTTCCTCAAATTCTCCCCATGGCCAAACCAAAAAGCTCCCAAACTCTCCCATGGCCGTCCAAGCTCCAACCTCCATCCATCCATGATCCAAGCTCCCAATGGTTAAGGTTTCTTCATTAAACTTGACCACCACACCATGGGCAGTAGATAGGCAGCAAGAAGACCAAGTTTTGGAGAGGTTTTGAAGAGTTTCCAAAGTGGTAAGTTTGTATTTTTGGTTATTGCTTCATTAAAGTTTGTGAGGAGGTTATGGATACTTGAATTGTGGAAAGAATTTTAGAGTTTGACGTTCTAAGGGAGATGTTTATTTTTGGCAGCCATGGAAACTACTTAAGGGCAGTTTATTCTTGCTTGTAAATGGTAGATTAAAGGGTTGATTAAGTGTTTATATGTGTAGGAATAAATTGGGTAATGTATACTAAGTATATTGTGAATGTATACTTGAATTTGGAAGCTTGGACATTAATGGAGAGATGTGTATGAATCGGTAGCTTCAATGGTGAATCATAAAAATGTTATTTCATGTTTGATTTATGGAATATTAATGTTGAATTGTGGTACTTGTTATGGCAGCTTGTGTATATTTATGATGGTGTGAGGTTGGACATGTAAATGAGCTAGGTTAGGTGATTGAATTGTTGTAATTTGAGCTTGAAAAATTCTGTACTATATGGTGCATATTGAGTGTGATTATAAGCTGCCAAAATGACCAACAATATGTTGTGAAATGTGTTTAGGTTGTGGTACAAACCAGAATTGGCATGAATGTATAGTTTGGTAAGTGTTAAAAGTGTCCTTTGATGAGTAATGAATAAAATGCAATAGGGAAGTTTATGTTATGGGCCTAGAAGCTTAAGTGTGTGGCTCCAATTGGTATGAGACCAATTAGAGGTGAAACTAGGCACAAAAAGTGCCAACTTTCATGAAGGAAGCTTACCAAAATTCTTCTTGTAAGGTAACTTGAAAAATGACCAAATCCGGATTAGTGCAATTAAGGCCTGAAAATTGACCATTTGGGCAGCAGTGAGTTTTTTGGCCATAACTCACTCAAAACAAGTCCAATTGACCTGAAATTTTTACCATGAATAGTTAAGACCTATATCTACAAGTCTTAGGAAGACACCAAAGCCCAGAAATGACCATAGGCAAGTCAAAAAGCTTGCACAAGTTCGGGTCCAAAAACTGGCCGAACCTAAAATGACCTAAAATGACCTAAAGTGACAAATTTTGATGCATTTTGACCGGCAATAGTAAAATGACCATAACTTGGTCTAGTAAACTCAGAATGAGCTGAAATTTTGCCCCGTGTGCAATAAGACATAGATCTACAAGTTTGTAGTTTTGACCAAAACCTGAAAACTGAGGGAACTAGGTCGTCCGGCTAGGTAAAACTAGTATCCCAGAATCTAGCAAATTACAATAAAATGCAAAATACGTGGAAATAAATTTGGTAACATGTACCAACCCTAAAAGACTATTGAATGTGATATATTAGTAATATTAAAACCTAATTTACCTAGAACGCATCGAGGGTTGACATATTAGGTTGGCTAAGCAAATAATAAAATTCAGTGAATTAATTATCAAGCATTATCATTAGAAACAGTTTAAATAAGTACTGAAACACTTCAAATTGTGTTTCTCAGTTAGCAAAGACTTAGGGAAATGGAAGGAAATACTGAGTTAAGGCCAGGAGATAGTTATCAGAGGTTTGTGCACAATAGTTATTTCATTTGAATTTTTCAATTGAAATAAATTATGATTATTTGTATGTTATTGTTTTAAATTGTGTTTGTGCGCAATAATTTTGATTTCTTATTTTCTACTTAAAATTTTATTTGAACATTATAGTTTTAAATTGTGTCTGTGCACAATACTTTTTATATTCACTCCTTCTATTAGCAAATTTTTTTGGAAAAATGAGTTACGAATAATTTTTGATTTTTTTGGCTTTGAGAATCTTATTTGGAAATTAGTGTGTTGCTTACTTTGCAAATGGAAATTTTGAGATAATATATGATTTGTGGTTTGTATGAAATATTTAAATATTGTGATTTGGAATTGTTTTGATTCACACTTGGCATGACACTGTTACTATGTTCCTCCTCCATTTATGGGGTGAGTGTGATTATATTCCTCCCTCTTTGACTTATCAGTCTGGGGTGAGTGTGATTATTTTCCTCCCTCTCTGGTTTACTGGTTGAGGTTGTAGATCGGATGAGTACTCATTAGCTAGCTAGCCACCTCCCTCATTGATTTCGATTAGTGGGGTTGTAGATTGCTTTGTCGTGGTGTACAATACGGCATTGATCAGAAATTTTGTGTCATGGCTTAAGTTGTGTATGAATTGGAAACACTGTGTTTATTAAATGATTTGACTCAAAATTTTTCTATGATGAGCTTTGATAATTTGTGAAATGTAATTGTGCAGCATTTAAATAGTCTTATTGATTTGCAAAACTGTATTATTCAGTTATTTGATCAAATGGTATTATTGATTGGCAAAACTGTATTCTTCAGTTATTTGATCAAATGATGTTATTGATTGGCAAAAATCAAATGGTGTTATTGGCTAGCAAAACTGTATTATTCAGTTATTTGATCAAATTGTGTTATTCATTGTCAAAACTGTATTATTCAGTTGTTTGATCAAATGGTGTTATATGAATTTGTAAATTGTAAAATGGAATTGTGAATTATTTGATTTGTAAATTGTCAATAAAAGATTTATATATCGCATTTCAAATTGTTATTGTGCACCACTGAGTAAATTTTACTCAGCGATAGCTTTATTCTTTGTCGCCGCAGTAGACAAATCGATGAGCGAGGCTAGGCTGCTAGTACTACACTGAGAGATCATCGGGTATATTTAGTATACCATAGTTTGCATTTTATATTGTAATGTATGTTCACTGTATGTATATAATGTTCTTGGTTTTGAGCAGTTGTAAATTGAAAATTGTACCTTGAAGTTGTAAAATAAATTGTGAGTTATTTTGGCTTGTAAAATTTGTACTATATTTCTTTTATCTCAGCTTTGAAAATACTGAAAAATTATTATGGATTTGAGTTGAGAAACATATTGAGCTGATCAAATTTTGGAGTTGAGATTGAGAAATATATTTGAAGTGCTTTTTATAGGTTTTTGAAGAACTGTTTTATTCAAAATACAGATAGCACTCTGCCAAAATTTTTACAGAAATTATTAATTCTTCAAAGGTGTTAGCTGTTTCACTTCAGTTCAAAAATTTTTTTAACACCTGTAAATAGTGCTCACCACTGTAAAAAGAAGTAAGAAAAGTTTTAAAATCCCTTGTAGTGTATTTAATGGGTATCAGTAGACGAAGTTGGTAATTCATTAGGTATACTACGGGATCATGTCATGCCTTACAGAGGGGTAGGGTGTGACATGTTTTAGTGGTATCAGAGCTAGTTTTTAAATTCTATTTTCACCTGTAATTTGAATATTCTTTCTTCATAGTACAACTGCTCAATATCATTGTTTGATACATACAGTACATTGCATTATAAATATGCACTAACGGGAGGAAATCTCTTTGTGTTATTTGTTCAGGAGGTCTAAGATCCTCGAATTGACTATGGAAGAGGGTGATCATTCAGTCGATCAATCGATAGAGGCTGAGGTACAAGTTGAGGCCCCAGCTCCACAAAGTGTCGAAGGTCCGATTGTACTAGTTTTATCGGTACAAATTACTGCATAAATGGCCCAGCAAATGGCCACTTTCTTTCAACAAATGGCTGATAATATGTCAGCCCAAGCCCAAGTACAGACCCAACCCCCACAAGGGCAACATGAAATAGAGAAGATGGAGAAACCTATGGGTCAGAGCTCAAGTAGTAATTTGAGGAAGAGAAAAGAATTTGAGGAGCCCCGAGGGATATAATAGGGGTGGATCATCAAGGTAGAGACCACCAAGGTCCAGTCATCGAACAACTAGAAGTTCCTACCCTCCCCGCCAATGTGAAACTTGTGGTAGAAATCATGGTGGGGTATGCTACAAGGCCATAGGAGCCTGTTATAACTGTAGAGGCATAGGACACTTTGCTAAGGACTGCACCAGTACTTGCAGAGTTGGACCATCTCCTACTACTACTGAAGGGTTAGTTCAGAGCCTTGTCACCAGAGGTTCACAACCACCCAGCAGAGGTAGAGGCAGGGGTAGAGGTAACCCAGCAGGCAGCCTAGGCACAGTGAAACAATCAGAGCAAGATAATGCTCTAGTCAGAGTCTATACAATGAGACATAGAGAAGAAGCCGAGACATCTGATGTTGTGGCTGGTACCTTCTCAACTTTTAATCAAGATGTAATTGTGTTATTTGATTTGGGTTCTACCCATTATTATGTGAGTGCTAGCATCATTGATTGCATTGCTGTTCCATGTACAAAAATGGACTTTGAGGTGTTAGTAACAAGTCCGCTAGGATAGGAGGTCAGGGTTAATAGAATGTATAGGGATTGTCCTTTAGTGATCCAAGGACACACCATTCTGTCTGATTTCATTGAAATGCCCTTCAGAGATTATGATATCATCTTGGGCATGGATTGGTTAGCTAGGCATCATGCCATGATTGACTGTAGGCTGAAGACAGTCACTTTTGGTCTCCCTCAGTACAGTGATGTGGTAATACATGGGGAGAGGCAGCTATTGCCATCAAACATCATTTCGACTGCACTAGCCAGAAAAAATGATCAGAAAGGGGTGTGAAGCATACTTGGCACATGTGGTAGACACCCAAGTGGGGAGTCCAGCATTGAGGGACAACCCTATAGTATATGACTTTCCAGATGTGTTTCCTGATGAATTGCCAAGATTACCTCCGGAAAGAGAAGTGCAGTTTGAAATTAATGTTATGCCTGGTGTGGATCCAATCTCCATAACACCATATAGAATGGCACCAGCAGAGTTGAAGGTACAGTTGCAAGAACTACTTGAAAAGGGCTTCATCCGCCCTAGGATGTCACCATGGGGAGCGCCAGTATTGTTTGTTAAGAAGAAGGATGGCATTCTTCATTTATGTATTGTTTGACCTGGGGTTTGCATACTTTTATGTTAGTGTTAGAACTATATGTTCTGTTGTTATTCCTTTACAGGGGAATAAATTTTGATGCATTAGTGATTAGTCCTTTAAGATAAGGATTGTGATAATAAGTGAAATTAGTTTTGAAAGAGTTTATCGGCAAAAAGTATTTTCTAACACACTATAAATTATAAAGCTAAATGGCAAGCCTACTTAATGTAGGGCAAGAGGACGTAAAAGTAAGTTACAGTAATAGAATTGCTCTAGATGAGGGCAAGGATGTTACTATTAGTAATTGTTAATGGATATTGTAATCAGAATAAGACTCGAATATCAGTAAATTCGAAAAGGATAAAATATCAAAAAATTTGATCTATTGGGATATATCGTAGTAACTATGGCAATGTTCTTGATGTTTGTATTGTAGGCTGCAGATTACAGTACTGACTTGAGATTATTGTGTAGAGCTACGTACTACTCGATAGTACACCAAGATGAGGATAGTTGCCAACGGCATCTGTTTTGGTATAGTTATGCCCGGACATAATTTAATTGTTAGAAATAAGTTTGAAAATCCTACTTAGGGATTTAAAACTCAAAAGTTAGAAAATCGGAAGGTTATAGTTAGTACAAAAGGAAGTAAGTTATAGAATATTGATAGATAAAAAGAGTTATGGAAGTAAAAATTCGAACAGTTGGTTCAGATATAACAAAGAAATGTTACGATTGTGAAGAAGACTATGGACTAGAATGGTCAGAGGACCAATAACTAGATAAATGATTCTAACATGACCTCAAAGGTCATTCAAGAAGGAACATGAACCGAAATATTAGACAGCACAATAGTAAGAGAATATTGGTATTATACAAACAAATTAAACGTTGTATTAGATTGTTAAAAGTCTTATACAAATTTGAGGAAAAGAAGATTATACGATCATATAGAAAGGAGAAAATAAACGTATGACTATTGTAAGATGGCTATTGGGTAAAATTTCGTAGACGAAATTTATTTTAAGGGGGGTAGAATTGTAACACCCCTATGTTCGGTAGTGCGTTCTACTGTTTCAGTGACCAGTGTTGTCCGGACAGCTAGGATGCCTAGAACTACACTTCGATATGAGTGAGGAGACATAAAATAATGAAATACAAGAAAATAAAATACAAGAAAAACAAAGGATAAAAAATAGCAAAGAAATGTAACCAAGTTAAGCGAGCCGAGAACCCTAGCGATGGGTGACCGTACCGGGAAGTCACGGCGTGGATCGTTGACTAGCCCTGGACTACGGGGAATCCTGGAAAATATTTTTAAGACTCAAATAGACATCTATTGAAGCATAAATACCATTAGAAATATCAAAGAAAAATTAATTAATTAGTACAAAGAAAAGTGAGAAATCGAAAAACGGACAAAACCCGGTTTTACCGAAAAATCAGGAATGCAACCCGAACAGGGGCATTGTGGTCATTTGACATCCCGAGTAGCCTTTTGACCTAAATGTACATTAAAAATAAATGATATTAAACTTTGAAAATACCTTGAAAATTAAAATGGTGGTCCATAGTTTAAATAGTGAAAGAAGAGGGGTTTAATGTTGAATAATTGAAAGTTGAATTAAAGTAATAATATTCTTACACTAGTGGACCACTAAACACTTGGAAAATCAATAAAAATTCTGTCACTCTCCACTAACTTCTGCAAACCTTCTTCTTCCTCAAATTCTCCCCATGGCCAAACCAAAAAGCTCCCAAACTCTCCCATGGCCGTCCAAGCTCCAACCTCCATGCATCCATGATCCAAGCTCCCAATGGTTAAGGTTTCTTCATTAAACTTGACCACCACACCATGGGCATGAAGGAACGGAAGCGTGAAAAACACAAGTTTATACCATTGAATTCAAAAATTTTCACCTAGGGCCACATGCATCATGCAAGATTTATTTTTATCTATTTGATTTCAATGATAAATAACATATTAAAACTCTTTTAATATGTTTTTGGATCTGTATTTGCCATTTAAGATTTTAAAATTAATCAGATTAATTTTAGAACCCTAGATTAAATCAAGAACGATTACACTAACCTCTTAATGTGCTGCAGCGTGTCTGCGCCTTTGAGATTCATCTTCAGGACACCAGATGTTGTCCCTCTAGCTTGTCCACACCAAGAACACCTATGGCAGCCCTTGAACAGCCTCTAAAGCTTTTTCTATTAATTAGAAATTCAAGTTCTGCCTTTTAAGAAATTAGAGATGTAAACAGGACACTAGAAACAATTTCTAGTGTTCTTAATTCAAGAGATTGATGGCTAATCTCTTTGAATTGATGAGAGATGAAGAGAAATAGCTGGAGAGGCTCAAAGTGGCGTGACAAATGAGAGGAGAGGCTGCTGGTTATGTTTTCTTTTCATAACCACACTTAAATAGCTAGGTTAACACATTAAACCCTAGCCACATATCACCTTTTGATTAGCTCTAGGTTTAAGTGACCCAATCACATTGTGCCAAGTGTCAAACCTATATTTAATCTTGATTTTAATCATCTTACAAGATTAAAAAACATTTGGCAAGCTTATGTGTAATCCCATGTGTCACCATCTCATGGTGCCACGTGTCACACTGTGAAATGACCAAAATGCCCTTGTGTCTTAATTTTAAGTTCTTAACCCAAAATAATTATTTTCTTCTTCTAATTAATTTATATCAAATATAAATTAATTAATTAATCTCTATTAATTAATTTCTCATTAATTAAATTCATATTTAAACACTTTAAATATAAATTTAATTTATACTACACATCCAATAATCTAGATTTGGTTGCAAGTCATGCTAGGGACTTTGCAATTTAATTGCAAACCAAACCTATTTAATTAATCAATTAAACTCTTTAATTAATTAATTAAATAATATTTAAATAGGTGATAACTTGTGTATGTGTGTGACTTACTAGGCTCATCACTAATTGGCAATGAAATATGATATCAACTCTTAATATCATCAGAACTCTTTCTTACCATAAATGATTTCTCTAAATCATTTTATGAACCTCATAGACCATGGTTAACACCTAGCATAGCATGCCATGGCCACCCAATTAGTAATAAGGTTTACCTTAAATGAACCTATAATCATATGTTACCATGCACTAGAATCTCTCTGTTACAAAATCCCAACTCAAGCTGGAGTCATGGTTTATGTCAAACTCCATATGCTATGAATATTATGTTCTCTTTTAATTCCAGTTCTTGATTAAAAAGATTTTCTCATCAGAAACTCTTTTCTGAATAAATCTATCTGTCCTGGCCAGGAACTTGAAACATCAAGAACAATTAAATGAACATAGGATTTTATCTCTATTTACTTAGAGGAACAGATTCCATCTTGATCAACACCTACGTCCATATATAACTAGTAGGAGCCAACACATGCCCATATACCCATACACAGTACAAGTATGAAAGCAGTATCAAACTCAAACTACCTATATACAAGATAAGCGTGCTATCTCAGTCTAAAGATTATATGCCTTGATATGATTTATGACAAAACATTGACAAGAGTACACTCTCTGTGATTGTCATTAGTTTCAATGGTTCGTGTTACTTATCATTTATAAGTGCCTATCATGTTTGTCATATGGCATGAGACTCACCATTCCATCTTATTTATATCTCGTATAAATAACTTGGGAACAAACATGAATACAATCTTTCTGGATAAGTCATGTCCTTATTATGAAGTATCCTCGATTGTGAACCTATTTATGATACTTTATGCTAGAAATATTGTCACTCATATTCTTAACAACTTAAGAATAATATTTCTAACAAAATATCAATGGACCTTTTCTATTACACATAAATATATTATGTAAACGGAAAAGTGGAAATGCCTTTTATTAATAAAAATATATACAAGATACATACTAAATGATATGCTCTAGGGCATACTACTAACAATCTCCCACTAGCACTAGAGCCATTCATTACAATACCTTAGACCCATCTTCTCAAGATGTCGGTCTAAGCGAGCTTGTGACAAAGGCTTAGTGCATGGATCAGCTGAATTTTTTCAGCTGATGTTATTTTTCTGCATGGCTATATCGCCTTTGCCCAACTATATGTCTGATAATGTGGTAGTGCCTTTCTATGTGTTTGGATTTTGGGTGAGACCTTAGTTCCTTAGCCTGTATGACTGCTCCATTATTGTCACAGTGTAGTGGGCTGCGACTCAATGGAAGGAACTACTGTAAGTTACATCACGAACTTCTTTATCCAAACGACTTCCTTTCTGACATCGATGCAACAATATACTCGGCCTCTGTAGTGGAATCTGCAATGCGTGCTCTGTTTGGAACTCTTCCAAGTATTGCACCTCCATTACAAATGAACACATATCTAGAGGTAGACTTTCTATCATCAATATCTGATTGGAAATCAGAATCAGTATAACCATCCAATTGCAAGTCTCCACCTCCATAAATCAAGAATAAATCCTTAGTTCTTCTTAAGTACTTAAGGATATTCTTGTGACTATCGATGTTCCAAACTGGATTGGATTGATACTGCTAGTCAAACTAACAACATATGCGATATCAGGCCTAGTACACAACATTGCATACATTATATTTCCAATAGCGAAGCATATGGAATCTGGCCATCTTATCTCTTTCTTGGTGTCTTTGGAGACATCTCTTTAGAAAGATGGATACCATGTCTCACTTGGTAACAATCCTCTCTTGGAATCAAGCATGTTAAACCTCTTTAACACCTTTTCCAAGTATAGACTTTGGGATAAACCAATTATTCTTTTTGCTCTATCTCTATAGATGCGAATCCCAAGAATATAGGTTGCCTCTCCTAAGTCTTTCATGGAGAATGTATTTGACAACCATACCTTTATAGTCGTCAACATACGTATCATTACCCATCAACGATGTCATCCACATATAAGACAAGGAAAGTGATAGCAATCACTAACTTTCTTATATACACATGGCTCATCCTCATTTTTGATAAAACCAAAAGATTTAATGGCTTCATCAAAACGGATGTTCCAACTCCTCGAAGCTTGTTTCAACCCATAAATGGATCGCTTTAGCTTGCATACCTTGGAACCATCTTGGGATTCAAATCCCTTAGGTTGTTCCATGAAAATATTTTCTTCAATGTATCCATTGAGAAAGGTTTTGACATCCATCCGCCAAATCTCATAATCATAGTATGCACTATTGCTAATAAAATCCTAATTGATTTAAGCATAGCAAAAGGAGAGAAAGTCTCCTCATAGTCTATTCCTTGCCTTTGGCGAAACCCTTTCGTTACTAGCCTTGCCTTATAGGTCTCTACCTTTCCATCAGAACCAATTTTCTTCTTGAAAACCCATTTGTTCCCTATAGGTACAATACCTTCAGGTGGGTCAACAAGATCCCAAACTTGATTCTTATACATGGAATCAATCTCGGATTTCATAGCATCAATCCATTTTGAAGATTCTATATCTGATATAGCTTCTTCATAGGTAAGTGGATCATCTCCATGATCTACTTCTTCATGAGTAGACAACTCTTGTTCTTCTTCATAAAGAAAACCATATCTCACTGGTGGGTGAGATACCCTGGTTGTTCTACGAGGAACAGCTGTAGATGTTTCATCAATGTGTATAGGTTGACTAGATGGATCTATATCCATCTGATCTGTTGGTTGGTCAGAATTCTCCAATTCTAACTCTATTTGCCTTCCTTTGCCTCCTTCTTGAACAAACTGTTGTTCAAGAAATGTGGCATCTCTACTTATCACAACCTTTTGTGAAGTAGGCAAATAAAAATAATATCCAAAACTATCTTTTGGATATCCAACAAATCGACCTTTTTCTGATATGGTCTCCAATTTATCAGTGTTCAGCTTTTTGATATAAGCTGGACAACCCCAAATCTTAACATGCTTTAGACTTGGTTTTCTTCCATGCCATATCTCATAAGGTGTGGAAGAAACTGATTTTGATGGAATCCTATTCAGAATATACAAAGCTGATTCTAATGCAAATCCCCAAAAGAAGATTGGCATATCAGTATAGCTCATCATACTACGTACCATATCCAATAGGGTACGATTTCTCCTTTCAGATACACCATTCAGTTGTGGCATTCCTGGAGGAGTCAGCTGAGAAACAATGCCATGCTCTCTCAAGTATTCATCAAATTCAGTACTCAAATATTCACCTCCATGATCTGATCGAAGAGCTTTAATACTTTTTCCTGTTTGATTTTCTACTTCAGATTTAAATTCCTTAAACTTTTCAAAGGATTCATGTTTGTATTTCATCAAATACAAATACCCAAACCTTGATTTATCATCAGTAAAGGTAATAAAATAATGAAAACCCCCTCTAGCCATTTCTTTAAATGGACCACATACATCACTATGTATTAATTCCAAAATATTTCCAGCTCTTAGCCCTTGTCCAACAAAGGGTGATCTAGTCATTTTGCCTTGAAGGCAAGATTTACAAGTTGGAGTAGGCTCAGAGCCCAATGAGGATAGAATCCCCATTTTCTCCAATTTTGCAATCCTATCTTCTGCAACATGACATAACCTTAAGTGCCAAATATATTTTGAACTTGAGTTGGTTTTCACCATGGCATTGTATTCTTTTAGATAACTTACATTCAATTTGTGTTTGTCATTATTATCCAAATAATAAAGACCATCATTCATATAACCCGAACCAACATATTTATTTCCAAAATAAATATTGCAAACATCATCTGTGAACTGAAATTCATAGCCATTTCTAGTCAAACTAGATATAGAAATGATGTTCTTAAAAGCATCAGGTACATATAAAATATTATCCAAACACAAAACATGTCCAAACATGTAAAAAGATTTAGATCCTATGGCTAAAGCTTCAACAGTTGAGCCATTGCCAATCCGGACTCTAATATCTTGAGAACGCAAGCTGCTACTATTTGCTAGTTCCTGCATATCATTAGAAATGTGACGCAAGCTGTATCTAAAACCCAAGCTGTAGATGAACTATGAGTATCATCATAATCTAAATAACAAGATATGGACATACCTTCCGAAGGTGTATCCTTCTTGTCCTTGAGAAGCAAGATATTACAGCGGTTCCTTTTCCGGTGCCCATCCTTTTGGCGGTGGAAACACTTTCCTTGCCTCCATCGACTTTAGTCTTCCTTTTACCTTAGCTATTTTCTTGGAAGGACCAGGAATCGAGGTTTCTTTTTCTAATTGCCTTTCTACTTGTTGGACTTTCCAGCAGAAGAAGAAGCAACCACAGCTACCTCTTTTCCTTTATTGCTGCATATTCTTTTGGGCAATAACCAGACATGTTGAGTAATTCAGCTAAGGTGCATTCTGTTTAGTCATATGGAAATTTGTCACTAAATTCCCAAAAGACTCGGGGAAGGGTGAAGGATCAAATCCGTTTGTAGTTGGAAATCCATGTTGAAGTCAAGATGTTCCAAGCTGCTCAATCACCGAATCATCTTGTGGACATGATCCCCAACATTACATCCCTCAGACATCCTCATACGGAATAGCTGTCTAGAGATCTCATACCTAGCATTCCTGTTGTGCTCACCATACAACTCTTGTAGGTGAAGGAGGATTTCACTTGCACTCTACATGTTCTCATGTTGCTTCTGTAACTCATTACTCATGGAAGCAAGCATGTAACACTTAGCTCTCATATCATGCTCCTTCCACTTGTCCAAAGTTTCATGTTCCTCTTGTGTGGCCTCTAGAGGTAAGGGACCAGGAACATTTGAATCTAAAACATATCCTATATGTTCAAGGTTCAGGACAAGTTTCAAATTTCTTAGCCAATCAGACAGATTAGGTCCTATCAACCTGTTGTGATCAAGTATGCTTGCAAGGATATTGGATGGTGGTGGTTGTTTTGTGATCATTTTATCGAAATTAGCGCAAAAAATAACCAGATTAATTAGTAAATGTATCATGTAATTAACCAAAATGATTATGGTCTTTTAATCAAATTGGTCCTCCCACTAACTTAGCGAATCCTACACTTCCAAAGTAGAAAACGGAAATCCTAGTTGGATGGATTTCTAGTGGGTAACTGAATTCTTATAATTCTATTGATCATCCTCAGGTACATCCATTATTGGAATTACAATAAACTATAAGTGAGCAACTCTTTGCCCATCACATCTCATGTGAGGTTCAATCCTTTACCTAGCCCCTAATGCTCAAAATCTCAGGTACATCCATTATTGACTTATCTTGCATTAGTTAAGTTGATCCCATTGAGCGATAATTATGCAAATAATTTTAGTGTCCTCAGGTACATCCAATATTGGCCACTAAACCATTTACATATTTACAACATCTCATGCTTAACAATTATTCTTAAGAAAATCTCTTAAATAAATTGCATCTTATGCAACTATTTAAAATTTCTTAAAATAATTGCCCCAATGGAGGGCCTATGTTATAATTACTTTAATTATAGCATTTCCAACTTAATCATTTGTTTGGAAGATTTTATGGTCATTCTATTTACTATTAAAGTCTCACTTTGCACATTATCCATTTAGCATGCATATATCATATAATTGCATACATTCCCATACATCTCATGCATTCATGGATAAGCGATAAATATGGTATGATCATGGACTTTCTAAGGGATTCAATTCGAGCCACCAAGAATTGAATCGGGGCATTCTAGGTGCATTTCATTCATTCATTTTACAAGAGTTGCTGAAGGAGTACATAATCAACACTTGATCTTGAATTCCTCCCACTTTGGTCCCACCAATGCTCTTGACCTCCTTGAACTTCTTGCAATCCAATATTACATAGTAATCCTTGGCATACCAAGGCGAATTTACAAGAACTTAAATAAATGAAATTACAACCCAAAAATTATTACAAACTTAATAATACATGCCCAAAATAAATTAAAATAAATAAATTAATTTACAATCCCAAAGAAACATAAAAGAAATAAATCCAATCACATTGGTCTTTTATAGTCCATGATCATCCATCATGCATATCACTATTTAATAATTAAATAAAACATACATACTTAAATTAAATTGAATATCTCATATTCAACTTAAAAATTCAGATTTAAATATGATTCAAATAAATTTAAAAATTCAGATTTGAATCTCATTCAAACAAATTTAAAAATTCAGATTTGAATCACATTCAAACAACTTTAAAAATTCAGATTTGAATCATATTCAAACAAATTTTAAAAATCAGAATTGAGTCATATTCAAATATTTTTTTAAAAATCAGATCTGAATTTTATTCAATCAATTTTAAAAAATCAGATTTAAATATGATTCAAACAACTTTAAAAATTCAGATTTGAATCACATTCAAACAACTTTTAAAATTCAGATTTGAATCACATTCAAACAATTTTTAAAATTCTGATTTGAATCATAATTTAATTGTGTGATAAAAATTCTAATTAAACAATTTAATTAGACATAAAATGGATCTTAAATCATACAACAATTGCACATTCACCATCCATTTACCTTTGCACACCATTGTGATGCATCAACCATGCACACCATGGTGTTCATCATTTGTGCCGCCACTTTGACTTTGCAACCAGCAATAAACTCTTGATCTCATGATCAAACACACAATTAAATCATATAAACATCAATCTAAATGGCAAATATAGTGGCTCGATACCAATTGAAGGCAGGCGTGAAAAACACAAGTTTATACCATTGAATTCAAAAATTTTCACCTAGGGTCACATGCATCATGCAAGATTTATTTTTATCTATTTGATTTCAATGATAAACAACATATTAAAACTCTTTTAATATGTTTTTGGATCTGTATTTGCCATTTAAGATTTTAAAATTAATCAGATTAATTTTAGAACCCTAGATTAAATCAAGAACGATTACACTAACCTCTTGATGTGCTGCAGCGTGTCTGCGCCTTTGAGATTCATCTTCAGGACACCAGATGTTGTCCCTCTAGCTTGTCCACACCAAGAACACCTATGGCAGCCCTTGAACAGCCTCTAAAGCTTTTTCTATTAATTAGAAATTCAAGTTCTGCCTTTTAAGAGATTAGAGATGTAAACAGGACACTAGAAACAATTTCTAGTGTTCTTAATTCAAGAGATTGATTGCTTATCTCTTTGAATTGATGAGAGATGAAGAGAAATAGCTGGAGAGGCTCAAAGTGGCGTGACAAATGAGAGGAGAGGCTGCTGGTTATGTTTTCTTTTCATAACCACACTTAAATAGCTAGGTTAACACATTAAACCCTAGCCACATGTCACCTTTTGATTAGCTCTAGGTTTAAGTGACCCAATCACATTGTGCCAAGTGTCAAACCTATATTTAATCTTGATTTTAATCATCTTACAAGATTAAAAAACATTTGGAAAGCTTATGTGTAATCCCATGTGTCACCATCTCATGGTGCCACGTGTCACACTGTGAAATGACCAAAATGCCCCTGTGTCTTAATTTTGAGTTCTTAACCCAAAATAATTATTTTCTTCTTCTATTTAATTTATATCAAATATAAATTAATTAATTAATCTCTATTAATTAATTTTTCATTAATTAAATTCATATTTAAACACTTTAAATATAAATTTAATTTATACTACACATCCAATAATCTAGATTTGGTTTCAAGTCATGCTAGGGACTTTGCAATTTAATTGCAAACCAAACCTATTTAATTAATCAATTAAACTCTTTAATTAATTAATTAAATCATATTTAAATAAGTGATAACTTGTGTATGTGTGTGACTTACTAGGCTCATCACTAATTGGCAATGAAACATGATATCAACTCTTAATATCATCAGAACTCTTTCTTACCATAAATGATTTCTCTAAATCATTTTATGAACCTCATAGACCATGGTTAACACCTAGCATAGCATGCCATGGTCACCCAATTAGTAATAAGGTTTACCTTAAATGAACCTATAATCATATGTTACCATGCACTAGAATCTCTCTGTTACAAAATCCCAACTCAAGCTGGAGTCATGGTTTATGTCAAACTCCATATGCTATGAATATTATGTTCTCTTTTAATTCCAGTTCTTGATTAAAAAGATTTTCTCATCAAAAACTCTTTTCTAAATAAATCTATCTGTCCTGGCCAGGAACTTGAAACATCAAGAACAATTAAATGAACATAGGATTTTATCTCTATTTACTTAGAGGAACAGATTCCATCTTGATCAACACCTACCTCCATATATAAATAGTAGGAGCCAACACATGCCCATATACCCATACAGTACAAGTATGAAATCTTTATCAAACTCACACTACCTATATACAAGATAACTGTGCTATCTCAGGTCTAAAGATTATATGCACTGATATGATTTATGACAAAACATTGACAAGAGTAAACTCCATGTGCTTGTCATAAGTGTCACTGGTTCGGCTTACTTATCATTTATAAGTGCCTATCATGTTTGTCATATGGCATGAGACTCACCATTCCATCTTATTTATATCTCGTATAAATAACTTGGGAACAAACATGAATACAATCTTTCTGGATAAGTCATGTCCTTATTATGAAGTATCCTCGATTGTGAACCTATTTATGATACTTTGTGCTAGAAATATTGTCACTCATATTCTTAACAACTTAAGAATAATATTTCTAACAAAATATCAATGGACTTTTTCTATTACACATAAATATATTATGTAAACGGAAAAGTGGAAATGCCTTTTATTAATAAAAATATATACAAGATACATACTAAATGATATGCTCTAGGGCATACTACCAACAGGGCAGTAGATAGGCAGCAAGAAGACCAAGTTTTGGAGAGGTTTTGAAGAGTTTCCAAAGTGGTAAGTTTGTGTTTTTGGTTATTGCTTCATTAATGTTTGTGAGGAGGTTATGGGTACTTGAATTGTGGAAAGAATTTTGGAGTTTGATGTTCTAAGGGAGATGTTTATTTTTGGTTGCCATAGAAACTCCTTAAGGGCTCTTTATTCTTGCTTGTAAATGGTAGATTAAAAGGTTGATTAAGTATTTATATGTGTAGGAATAAATTGGGTCATGTATACTAAGTATATTGTGAATGTATACTTGAATTTGGAAGGTTGGACATTAATGGAGAGAGATGTATGAATCGGCAGCTTGAATGGTGAACCATAAAAATGTTATTTCATGTTTGTTTTATGGAATATTAATGTTGAATTGTGGTACTTGTTATGGCAGCTTGTGTATATGTATGATGGTGTGAGGTTGGACATGTAAATGAGCTAGGTTAGGTGATTGAATTGTTGTAATTTGAGCTTGAAAAATTCTGTACTATATGGTGCATATTGAGTGTGATTATAAGCTGCCAAAATGACCAACAATATGTTGTGAAATGTGTTTAGGTTATGGTACAAACAAGAATTGGCATGAATGTGTAGTTTGGTAAGTGTTAAAAGTGTCCTTTGATGAGTAATGAATAAAATGTAATAGGGCAGTTTATGTTATGAGCCTAGAAGCTAAAGTGTGTGGCTCCAATTGGTATGAGACCAATTGGAGGTGAAACTAGGCACAAAAAGTGCCAACTTTCATGAAGGAAGCTTACCAAAATTCTGCTTGTAAGGTAACTTGAAAAATGACCAAATCCGGATTACTGCAATTAAGGCCTGAAAATTGACCATTTGGGCAGCAGTTAGTTTTTTTGCCATAACTCACTAAAAACAGGTCCAATTGACCTGAGAATTTTACCATGAATAGTTAAGACCTATATCTAAAAGTTTTATTAAGACACCAAAGCCCAAAAATGACCATAGCCAAGTCAAAAAGCTTGCACAAGTTCGGGTCCAAAAACTGGCCGAACCTAAAATGACCTAAAATGACCTAAAGTGACCAATTTTGATGCATTTTGACCAGTAATAGTAAAATGACCATAACTTGGTCTAGTGAACTCAGAATGACCTGAAATTTTGCCCCGCGTGAAATAAGACATATATCTACAAGTTTGTAGTTTTGACCGAAACCTGAAAACCGAGGGAACTAGGTCGTCCGGCTAGGTCAAACTAGTATCCCGGAATCCAGCAAATTGCAATAAAATGCAAAATATATGGAAATGAATTTGATAACATGTACCAACCCTAAAAGATTATTGAATGTGACATATTAGTAACATTAAAACCTAATTTACCTAGAACACATCGAGGGTCGACATATTAGGTTGACTAAGCAAATAATAGAATTCAGTGAATTAATTATCAAGCATTATCGTTAGAGATAGTTTAAATAAGTACTGAAACACTTCAAATTGTGTTTCTCAGTTAGCAAAGACTCAGGGAAAGGGAAGAAAACACTAAGTTAAGGCCAGGAGACAGTTATCAGAGGTTTGTGCACAATAGTTATTTCTTTTGAATTTTTCAATTGAAATAAATTATGATTATTTGTATGTTATTGTTTTAAATTCTGTTTGTGCACAATAATTTTGATTTCTTATTTTCTACTTAAAATTTTATTTAAACATTATAGTTTTAAATTGTGTCTGTGCACAATACTTTTTATATTCACTGCTTTTTTTAGCAAATTTTTTTGGAAAAATGAGTTATGAATAATTTTTGATTTTTTTGGCTTTGAGAATCTTATTTGGAAATTAGTGTGTTGCCTACTTTGCAAATGGAAATTTTGAGATAAAATATGATTTGTGGTTTGTATGAAATATTTAAATATTGTGATTTGGAATTGTTTTGATTCACACGTGGCATGACACTGTTACTATGTTCCTCCTGCATTTATGGGGTGAGTGTGATTATATTTCTCCCTCTTTGACTTATCAGTCTGGGGTGAGTGTGATTATTTTCCTCCCTCTCTGGTTTACCAGTTGAGGTTGTAGATCGGATGAGTACTCATTAACTAGCTAGCCACCTCCCTCATTGATTTCAATTAGTGGGGTTGTAGATTGTTTTGTCGTGGTGTACAACACGACATTGATCGGAAATTTTGTGTCATGGCTTAAGTTGTGTATGAATTGGCAACGCTGTGTTTATTAAATTATTTGACTCAAAATTTTTCTATAATGGGCTTTGATAATTTGTGACATGTAATTGTGCAGCATTTAAATTGTGTTATTGATTTGCAAAACTGTATTATTAAGTTATTTGATCAAATGGTGTTATTGACTGGCAAAACTGTATTATTCAGTTATTTGATCAAATTGTGCTATTGATTGGCAAAACTGTATTATTCAGTTATTTGAGCAAATTGTGTTATATGAATTTGTAAATTGTAAAATGGAATTGTGAATTATTTGATTTGTGAATTATCAATAAAATATTTATATATCGCATTTCAAATTGTTATTGTGCACCACTGAGTAAATTTTACTCAGCGATAGCTTTTCATTGCTGTCGCAGGTAGACAAACTGATAGGGCAACAGACTAGGCTGCTAGTACTACACTGAGAGATCATCGGGTATATTTAGTATACCATAGTTTGCATTTTATATTGTAATGTATGTTCACTGTATGTATATAATGTTCTTGGTTTTGAGCAGTTGTAAATTGAAAATTGTACCTTGAAGTTGTAAAATAAATTGTGAGTTATTTTAGCTTGTAAAATTTGTACTATATTTCTTTTATCTCAGCTTGAAAATACTGAAAAATTACTATGGATTTGAGTTGAGAAACATATTGAGTTGATCAAATATTAGAGTTGAGATTGAGAAATATATTTGAAGTGCTTTTTACAGGTTTTTGAAGAACTGTTTTATTCAAAATACAGATGGCACTCTGCCAAAATTTTTACAGAAATTGTTAATTCTTCAAAGGTGTTAGCTGTTTCACTTCAGTTAAAAAAATTTTTTAATACCTGTAAATAGTGCTCACAACTGTAAAAAGAAGTAAGAAAAGTTTTAAAATCCCTTACAGTGTATTTAATGGGTTATCAGTAGACGAAGTTGGTAATTCATTTGGTATACTACGAGATCATGTCATGCCTTTTAAAGGGGTAGGTGTGGCATTTAATTCCAGTTCATGATTAAAAAGATTTTCTCATCAGAAACTGTTTTCTAAATAAATCTATCTATCTGGCCAAGAACTTGAAACATCAAGAACAATTAAATGAACATAGGAGTTTATCCCTATTTAGTTAGAGGAATAGATTCCATCTTGATCAACACCTACCTCCATATATAACTAGTAGGAGCCAACACATGCCCATATACCCATACACAATACAAGTATGAAAGCAGTATCAAACTCAAACTACTTATATACAAGATAACTGTGCTATCTCAAGTCTAAAGATTATATGCACTAATATGATTTATGACAATGCATTGACAAGAGTAAACTCCATGTGCTTGTCATAAGTGTCACTGGTTTGACCTACTTATCATGTATAAGTGCCTATCATGTTTGTTATATGGCATGAGACTCACCATTCCATCTTATTTACATCTCATATAAATAACTTGGGAACAAACATGAATACAATCTTTCTGGATAAGTCATGTCCTTATTGTGAAGTATCCTCGATTGTGAACCTATTTATGATACTTTGTGCTAGAAATACTGTCACTCATATTCTTAACAACTTAAGAATAGAATTTCCAGCAAAATATCAATGGACCTTTTCTATTACACATAAATATATTATGTAAACGAAAAAGTGAAAATACCTTTTATTAATAAAAATATTTACAAGATACATACTAAATCATATGCTCTAGGGCATACTACTAACAATCTCCCACTAGCACTAGAGTCATTCATTACAATATCTTAGACCCATCTTCTCAAGATGTCGATCTAGCTGAGTCTGTGACATAGGCTTAGTGAATGGTTCAGTTGGATTTTCAGCTGATGCTATTTTCTGCATGGCTACATTGCCTCGTCCAACTATTTCTCTGATAATGTGGTAGTGCCTTTTTATGTGTTTGGATTTCTGGTGGGACCGGGGTTCCTTAGCCTGTATGAGTCGCTCCATTGTTGTCACAGTGAAGTGGAACTGCTAACTCAATGGAAGGAACTACTGCAAGTTCTGTCACGAACTTCATTATCCAAACAGGTTCCTTTGCAGTATCTGATGCAGTCCTACACTCAACTTCGATAGTGGAATCTACAGTCGTACTCTGTTTGAAAATCTTCCAACTGACTGTACCTCCATTACAAATGAACACATACCCAGAGGTAGACTTTCTATCTTCGATATCTGATTAGAAATCAGAATCAGTATAAACATCCAATTGCAAGTCTTCACCTCCATAAATCAAGAATAAATCCTTAGTTCTTCTCAAGTACTTAAGGATATTCTTGACAGCTATCCAGTGTTCCAAACCTGGATTGGATTGATACCTGCTAGTCTAACTAACAGCATATGCGATATCCGGCCTAGTACTCAACATTACATACATCAAACTTCCAATAGCCGAAGCATATGGAATCCTGACCATTTTATCTCTTTCTTCAGGTGTCTTTGGAGACATCTCTTTAGAAAGTGGATACCATGTCTCACTGGTAACAATCCTCTCTTGGAATCAAGCATGTTAAACCTCTTTAACACCTTTTCCAAGTATAGACTTTGGGACAAACCAATTATTCTTTTTGCTCATCTCTATAGATACGAATCCCAAGAATATAGGTTGCCTCCCCTATGTCTTTCATGGAGAATGTATTTGACAACCATACCTTTACAGATGTCAACATACCTGTGTCATTACCCATCAACAAAATGTCATCCACATATAAGACAAGGAAAGTGACAGCACTATCACTAATCCATTTATATACACATGGCTCATCGTCATTTTTTATAAAACCAAATGACTTAATGGCTTCATCAAAACAGATGTTCCAACTCCTCGAAGCTTGTTTCAACCCATAAATGGATTGCTTTAGCTTGCATACTTTGGAACTATCTTGGGATTCAAAACCCGAGGTTGTTCCATGAAAATGTTTTCTTCAATGTATCCATTGAGAAAAGTTGTTTTGACATCCATCTGCCAAATTTCATAATCATAGTATCCAGCTATTGTGACACCCCTTACCCATGTACAGTATATCCGAGTAAGCTATGTCACACAGTGTACCGGCACACTCTATTTTACTTTAATTAATTTTTATAATAGTTTTGAATTTAACTTGTGAAATATAATTTATTTAAGCCTTTTATTAAAATTATAATTTATTTGAGGTTCAGAAAATTTTAAAGAAAATCCGGCAGAGTACCGGCTATAAAAGGAGAAAACAGTTCTTCGGAACCTGTGAAAAACACTTCCAATAATCATACTCAATCATTCTTAAACTCCAATATCAAAATCTCAATATTTTTCAATTTCCTTTCTCAATCATTCATCTCATGTGATAATCATGTACAAGTCACAGATAAATATCCACTTTTCCATTCACAAACACAATTTTCATTATTTACATGAACATCAAAATACATTACATAAGTTCATTTACATATGAGAAAATAAAAGTTAGTTACAAAATACCAAAATGAAACCTAGTGTCCTACCAATGCACTGTAGATGGTGAGGTGACACAGACACTATTCAGAGCTGCAGGATGGTCTCACCCAGTCTGCGGTCTACTGGGCTCTCGATCAGTATCTCCAGAACCTACGCGTGGCAAAAGCAACGCGCTAAGCAATAATGCTTAGTGGTGCCAATAATAAAATAAAAAGGAATAACAGAAATAAATATGCATTGAATGTATCGATGTTTTACTTGTTTTGTACTCGTTATAATCATTTATTTCGTTAACTTTATCCACTTTCATTCTTTTGGTTGCCCAAGTAACCTATCTTGAGCAGTAATTTGGATAAGCGGGTAACCGCACTTTGGGTATCTAGTACCTCGAGCCGTCACACCATCGGTCACATATGTATCTCCTGGTGTGCAACAGAACAGCTAACAAGCTGTAAATAATATGAGGCACGAGGCCAAGTCTCAACACAATGTCAAAATGGCTAAAAGCCATAAAATCACAGAATGGCATAATGCCATGTGCAGTACTGCTAACTGAACCCTATTGGCATGCCAAACTATCCAAACCAATCTTGTTAGGTATACTAGGGCAATTGATACTTTTGAATTCTTCAATTTTTGAATTTCAAGTTTTTGGTGTCACTATTCACTTTATTAGTCAACAAAAATGTTGAGTTTTGCATAGAAAATAGGTACATTGGTTTTGACACTCCCAACATACCACATTTTGCATTCAAAACTTGTTGGCATTAATCACCAATAACATTTCTAAGCTTAAACTAAGGGAGCAGAATTTTTCAGTTTTCATACCTAAATTTTACTATTCCATTAGTGACTGTTACAGTGGAAATTTGAGAAAATGACAAACATGAAAGTTGTTCCTTATTTTGTCTAGTTGAATTTCTTTTTTTGAATCACTCCATTTGGAGTTTTGTAGCTCCAGTTATGGTCCAGAAACCACAGCTGGCTGGATTGAAAAATTGTAGAATTGACCATATCTATAGTGCAGTGAACGGTGACTGCAACTACCTTGTTGGATGGGTTCTGGTCATAATTTGGGGTAGGTTTCTTCATGAAAGTTGTTTTTCAATATCTTAACTTGTTGCTGTAACAATTTCAGGTCAATTGGGTCATTCTACAATGAGTTATGGCCAAATGAACAATTACTGTTCATTTGGTCATTCTGCAGAATTTGGTTGCAGGACATCCGGATTGGGGCCAGTTTTGGTCCACTTGCTTTGGTCTTTTAGGCATGGTTTCTTCGCCAAAATTGTGGCATTATATGTCTAGTTTCATGTCCAATTGGCCAAACACCAATTGAACCTACACAGCCAAAGTTATGGCTGTCCAAGTGGGCTTGAATCACAGCCTCACCTGCTGCCCTCACTAGGCAGCATACCAATTCATTTTGTAATACCCTAATTCACTTCAAATTTATGGTCAACTTACCTCAAATGGTCACTAATTGACCATTAGAATGTTCACTCACCATTTCATAAGCAAAGACCAAGTTTCACTCCCAAAACCCTAATTCCCATTATGAATTTACACAAGATACCTTAATTACCTCACTAATACATTATCCATATATATATATTCTTTAATCATGATCTCTAGTCCATTCTAAGTCCATAAAAAATAATCAATCTTATTCCTTCCTTAGGGCTACCGAAATTCATAGTGTACATACACATAAATTTTATTCATTTAGTTCACAAATCCTTACTCATTTTAAGTATCTAACATGGAATAAGAGAGATTTATGTATAAATAGGCACTAACCTCTTGTAGGGCAGAATTTTCCAAGCTTAAACTTCACTTTCTTTCCTTTTCTAGGCTGCCAAACACTTTAGCAAGGTTGGGTGTGTTAGTAGTATGCCCTAGAGCATATCATTTAGTATGTATCTTGTACATATTTTTATTAATAAAAGGCATTTCTACTTTTCTATTTATATAATATATTTATGTGTAATAGAAAAGGTCCATTGATATTTTGTTAGAAATATTATTCTTAAGTTGTTAAGAATATGAGTGACAATATTTCTAGCACAAAGTATCATAAATAGGTTCACAATCGAGGATACTTCATAATAAGGACATGACTTATCCAGAAAGATTGTATTCATGTTTGTTCCCAAGTTATTTATATGAGATATAAATAAGATGGAATGGTGAGTCTCATGCCATATAACAAACTTGATAGGCACTTATAAATGATAAGTAGGCCGAACCAGTGACACTTATGACAAGCACATGGAGTTTACTCTTGTCAATGTTTTGTCATAAATCATATCAGTGCATATAATCTTTAGACCTGAGATAGCACAGTTATCTTGTATATAGGTAGTTTGAGTTTGATATCTTTGCTTTCATACTTGTACTGTGTATGGGTATATGGGCATCTGTTGGCTCCTACTAGTTATATATGGAGGTAGGTGTTGATCAAGATGGAATCTGTTCCTCTAAGTAAATAGAGATAAAATCCTATGTTCATTTAATTGTTCTTGATGTTTCAAGTTCCTGGCCAGGATAGATAGATTTATTCAGAAAAGAGTTTCTGATGAGAAAAATCTTTTAATCAAGAACTGGAATTAAAAGAGAACATAATATTCATAGCAAATGGAGTTTGACATAAACCATGACTCCAGCTTGAGTTGGGATTTTGTAACAGAGAGATTCTAGTGCATGGTAACATATGATTATAGGTTCATTTAAGGTAAACCTTATTACTAATTGGGTGGCCATGGCATGCTATGCTAGGTGTTAACCATGGTCTATGAGGTTCATAAAATGATTTAGAGAAATCATTTATGGTAAGAAAGAGTTCTGATGATATTAAGAGTTGATATCATGTCTCATTGCCAATTAGTGATGAGCCTAGTAAGTCACACACATACACAAGTTATCACCTATTTAAATATGATTTAATTAATTAATTAAAGAGTTTAATTGATTAATTAAATAGGTTTGGTTTGCAATTAAATTGCAAAGTCCCTAGCATGACTTGAAACCAAATCTAGATTATTGGATGTGTAGTATAAATTAAATTTATATTTAAAGTGTTTAAATATGAATTTAATTGATGAGAAATTAATTAATAGAGATTAATTAATTAATCTATATTTGATATAAATTAATTAGAAGAAGAAAATAATTATTTTGGGTTAAGAACTCAAAATTAAGACACAGGGGCATTTTGGTCATTTCACAGTGTGACACGTGGCACCATGAGATGGTGACACATGGCATAACACATAAGCTTGCCAAATGTTCTTTTTAATCATGTAAGATGATTAAAATCAAGATTAAATATAGGTTTGACACTTGGCACAATGTGATTGGGTCACTTAAACCTAGAGCTAATCAAAAGGTGACATGTGGCTAGGGTTTAATGTGTTAACCTAGCTATTTAAGTGTGGTTATGAAAAGAAAACATAACCAGCAGCCTCTCCTCTCAATTGTCACGCCACTTTGAGCCTCTCCAGCAATTTCTCTTCATCTCTCATCAATTCAAAGAGATTAGCCATCAATCTCTTGAATTAAGAACACTAGAAATTGTTTCTAGTGTCCTGTTTACATCTCTAATCTCTTAAAAGGCAGAACTTGAATTTCTAATTAATAGAAAAGGCTTTAGAAGCTGTTCAAGGGCTGCCATAGGTGTTCTTGGTGTGGACAAGCTAGAGGGACAACATCTGGTGTCCTGAAGATGAATCTCAAAGGCGCAGACACGCTGCAGTGCATCAAGAGGTTAGTGTAAAATCTTAAATGGCAAATACAGATCCAAAAACATATTAAAAGAGTTTTAATATGTTGTTTATCATTGAAATCAAATAGATAAAAATAAATCTTGCATGATGCATGTGACCCTAGGTGAAAAATTTTGAATTCAATGGTATAAACTTGTGTTTTTCACGCTTCCGTTCCTTCAGGGTGACCAATTTTAGTGAAGGGACTTAAGGATTTTGAGTTAAGGTTAGAGAGATTTTCAAGCTTGAATAAAGAAAAGAAATGGAGGGTTTTCCTTGGCTATGGTGCGGTTGGAATGAGGGAAGAAGATGGCTGTTTGCTTTTTAATTTCTTTAGTCTTTATTGTCTCTTTTATTAGTTAATTAAATGGTTGTTTAAATGTAATTGGTGGGAACTTTTAAATGACATCATAATGATGTCATAATTTGCATTATATTGATTTTTCTTTTCTTTTCTTTTCTACTAACTTTAAATTAATTTTTCATCAACATTAATTCATATTTTATGTCATAATAATTATTTACTCAACTGGACAAGTCGGCCAAAAATCGTCTCTGAAGGCGAAATGACCAAAATGCCCTCCGTTTGGCTTAACGGGTCAAAATTGTCTGTACCGATTGAAAAATTTTTCTAAATATTTTCTTGGCATTTTAATGCCATAGGAACCTCAATGACCCTTCTCTGGAGTCCCAAAAATTATTTTATGAATTTTTCCCTGGGTCTAGGGCTCCTAGTTGCGAGAACCGCAACTTCCCTCTGGGTTACCCATCGCTTGGGCACCGGCTCATTTAACTTGGTTGTATTTTATTTCTAAAATTTTTACTAAATTTTTCTTATTAATATTTGAGTTAATTATGGTTCCTCACTTTAGTTTAAATATTTTTCGGACGTTCTAGTTGCTCGCATCGTCACCGGTCAGTAGAGAATGTACGGAGTTGCTACCGGAAGGGTGTTACAACTCTTCCCCTCTAATTTAAATTTCATCCTCGAAATTTACCTGATGCAAACAGTTGAGGGAATTGTTGCCTCATCGTCTCTTCACTTTCCCAAGTTGCCTCCTCGGTGTTGTGGTGCCTCCAAAGCACTTTCACCAGTGGAATCTGCTTATTTCTCAACTCTTTTACTTCCCGAGCCAGGATCCATAGAGGTTTTTCTTCATATGTCAAATCCAGTTGTATTTCAATTTCTTCCCTGGAGATGACATGTGAAGGATCTGAGCGGTATCTTCTGATCATGGACACGTAGAACACATTGTGGATCTTGTCCAGCTCTGGTGGTAAAGCTAGCCTATAGGCCACTGGACCCACATGTTCAATGACTTCATATGGGCCAATGAACCTAGGGCTTAACTTACCTTTTCTTTCAAATCTCAGTACTTTCTTCCACGGTAACACCTTGAGGAACACTTTGTCGCCAACCACATATTCTATTTCTTTTCTCTTCAAGTCGGCATAAGATTTCTGTCTGTCAGAGGCAACCTTCAGATTGGCTTTGATTAGTTTTACTTTTTCCTCAGTTTGTTTCACCAGGTCTGGCCCTACCAGTTTGTCTTCGCCCAATTCAGTCCAGCACACTGGAGTTCTACATTTTCTCCCATACATTGCTTCATATGGGGCCATTTGGATGCTAGCTTGGTAGCTATTGTTGTATGCAAATTCGGCCAGTGGGAGGTATCTATCCCAACTTCCCTCAAATTCAATGACACAACTCCTCAGCATATCCTCAAGGGCCTGACATATATTTCATGTTATTATTATCATTTCAGTTCAATATGTGCATTTGTTTAATTGGTTTCAATTGTTTACCTGGATTACTCTTTCTGATTGCCCATCCGTCTGAGGATGGAAAGCTGTGCTGAAGTGGAGTTGTGTACCCAAGGACTCATGCAACTTCTTCCAAAATCTTAATGTAAACCTTGGGTCTCGATCAGATATGATGGAAAGTGGAATTCCATGCAGTCTAACTATCTCACTGATATACAATTCTGCTAACTTCTCCAGTGAGTAGTCAGTCCTAACTGGCAGAAAGTGTGCTGACTTTGTCAATCTATCAACTATCACCCATACTGCATCATGTTTCTTCTGGGTGAGAGGTAGACCACTTACAAAATCCATGGTAACCCGATCCCATTTCCATTCAGGTATGCGTATAGGCTGTAGCAAACCTGATGGAACTTGATGTTCTGCCTTGACTTGCTGACATGTCAAGCATTTAGTCACATAGTCAACTATGTCCTTCTTCATACCAGGCCACCAATACTGAAGCTTCAGATCATGATACATCTTTGTACTTCCTGGGTGCATAGCATATACACTGGTGTGTGCCTCTTTTAGAATACTGGCCTTCAATTCCCCATTATCTGGTACACACAGTCTTCCTTTATAGTATAGACACCCATCTGCTTTCACCCCATAGTCAGTTGCTTTTCCCTCTGAGATTTTGCTCATAATAGCCACTAGCTTCTCATCAACCTTCTGCCCATCTAAAATCTGCTATAACAGGTTTGGCCTCACTTGCAACTCAGCCAAAATAGCTCCTTCTCGAACCAAAGATAGACGGGCATTCAATGATCTCAAAGCTGTGATGGATTTTCTGCTCAAAGCATCAGCAACCACATTTGCCTTCCCAGGATGGTAGTCAATTACACAATCATAGTCCTTTAGGAACTCAATCCATCGCCTCTGTCTAAGGTTGAGCTCCTTCTGGGTTGGCAAATATTTTAGACTTTTGTGGTCTGTGTAAATGTAGCACTTTTCACCATACAAGTAATGCCTCCATATCTTCAGTGCGAAGATAATTGCTGCAAGCTCTAGATCATGGGTAGGGTAGTTCTGTTCATGTGGCCTTAACTGCCTGGAAGCATAAGCGACCACCTTCCCCTCTTGCATCAATACACACCCTAACCCATTATGAGAGGCATCACTGTAGACCACGAAGTCTTTTTCGACCTTGTGTGTGCTGCTGGTGCCTCTGTCAACATAGCCTTCAACTTCTCAAAACTGGTCTGACACTTGTCATTCCAGTCAAATCTGACATTCTTGTGTAACAACTTGGTCATTGGAGCAGCTATTAAGGAAAATCCCTTCACAAATCTTCTGTAATACCCAGCTAGCTCCAAGAAGCTTCTGACCTCAGTTGTATTCCTGGGAGGCTTCCATTCCATCACTGCTTCTATTTTGTTGGGATCAAATCTAATCCCATCAGATGAGACTATGTGTCCTTGGAATGCAATATCATTCAGACAAATGTCACACTTGGACAAATTAGCATCTGACTTCTTTTCTCTCGGGGTTTGCGAGAACAATCCTCAAATGCTCATCATGTTCTTCCCTGGTCTTGGAATACACCAAAATATCATCAATAAAGACCACTACGAACCGATCTAAGTGTGGATGGAAGATACGGTTCATAAGGTCCATGAATGCTGCTGGTGCATTTGTTAGGCCAAAGGGCATCACCAGAAAGTCATAATGCCCATACCGGGTCCTGAATGCAGTCTTTGGCACATCTGCATCCTTCACCCTCAACTGATGATACCCTGATCTGAGATCAATCTTAGAAAATACTCCTGCTCCCTTCAACTGATCAAACAGATCATCAATTCTAGGCAATGGATATTTGTTCTTCACAGTCACTTTATTCAACTACCGGTAATCAATGCATAGCCTCAAAGTCCCATCCTTCTTTTTCACAAATAGCACTGGAGCTCCCCATGGTGACACACTGGGGCGTATGAACCCCTTATAAAGCAACTCTTGCAACTGAGTTTTCAACTCCCTCAATTCAATGGGTGCCATCTTATAAGCAGCAATGGAAATGGGTCTTTGTGCGCAGATGTCTCAATAGCAAATTCAACTTCCCTTTCTGGTGGCAAACCAGGCAATTCTTCAGGAAATACTTCTGGGAAGTCTCTTACTGTGGGTATATTACTCAGGTTTGGCTTAGCCTGCCTAGTATCCACCACATGTGCTAGGTAGGCTTCACAGCCTTTTCTCATCATTCTTCTTGCAACTGTGGCTGAGATGACATTGGATAAGAAATCTGTCCTTTCCCCCACAACTGTGATCTCATCATCCCCAAAAGTTTTCAAAGAAATTCTCTTCAATTTGCAATCAACTATTGCCTGATGACGTGACAACCAGTCCATTCCCAAAATCACGTCAAACTCATGGAAAGGCAACTCAATTAGGTCTGCCAAGAATTCATACCCCTAAATCCTTAACGGGCAACCCTTGTACACTTTATTCACACTACACTGTGGCCCAATGGATTAGTGACTAGAATGTCTTGGTCACTCTCCCCTACTAGTATCCCCCTTTCTACGGGTAGGTTGATGCAGATGTATGAATGAGTGGATCCTGGATCCACCAATGCATGCACATAAGTATTGTAGAGGGAGAACGTACCCCTGATGACGTCTGGGGCATCTTGCTCCTCCTGAGCTCTCATGGCATAAGCTCTGGCAGGTGGTCTGTTATAGGCCTCTCTGGCGGCTCGAGATCTGAGCCTCTGTGATGGTCCCACTGCGTCAGTTGCGATTTCCTACCCTTTGTGGTGCGGGGCGGTCTGCTTGTGTTGGAGCAGCTGTAGTAGTTCTTCGTGGACAGTTCTTCAACTGATGCTCTGTTGACCCACACCATAAGCAGGCACCAGTCACTCTCCAACACTCCCCCTTATGCCATTTCAAACAGTGTGGACATGCAGAAGATGCTGGGGCTGGTCCCCTGAACCCCATCCCTAGAGAGCTGCCCACTAATGGTGTGGACTGACCTCTCCTAGGGGTAAGCGTGGCTGGCCCCGAGGTGACCCTGACCCTGTGATTGACCTGAACTCTGTGCAGGTGGACTCTTGAACTTCTTCCCAAATACAGTAGATGAACTAGACTGACCTGGGCCCCTCTTCTGCTGTCTCTCTCTTCTGGTCTGCTCACTTATTCTAACATTTTCAACCTTTATTGCAGCTTCCACTAACTTGGTGAAGTCTGTGATTCCCAAGGCAGTGATCATGATCTTTATGTTGTCATTCAATCCCTCTTCAAATCTCTTACATCTTTCAGCTTCATTAGGGACTATCACCCTTCCGTAGCGGCTCAATCTGACGAATTCCTTCTCATACTTGGCCACTGACAGCTGTCTCTGCCTCAGATTAATGAACTCTCTTCTTCTCTCTTCCAGGTATACACTACCCACATATTTCTTCTTGAATTCGGAGAGAAAGAAGTCCCAAGTTACTATTTCTGGCTGTACTTCACTGGACACAGTATCCCACCATTCATATGCATCATCTTGCAACAGAGATATGGCAGCTTCTAAGTTTTGCTCTAGAGTGCAGTGGAGTTGTTTTAAAACTCTGCCTGTTCTGTTCAACCAATTTTCGGCTACAACAGAATTGTCTTCTCTCGTACAAAAGAAGTCCACTGCTCCAAACTTTCTCAATTTTTCCAGGTGTGATTTTGGTTGTGGAGGTGGTGGTGGTAGTGGCATTACCCCAGCCATTTGTTTGAAGAATTCGGCCATTTGTTGAAACATGGCCTGTGGAGGTGGCGAGTGCCTTTGAGTGGCGAGCGAGTTCTCCCATACCCCAGTCTCGGTACTCTGGTGGAGCATGACTCTCAACTTCCTCCTCAACTGCCCTCTGAGATGTAGGGTCCATATCCTATTCAAAATGACAAAGACAAACAGATCTGCATTAGTGTCACCTCGACTCTTACAAATGCAATGCATGGTATGGACTCAATCTAGGCCCAGAAACGCCTAAACCGTGCTCTGATACCAACTAAATGTGACACCCCTTACCCGTGTACAGTATATCCGAGTAAGTTATGTCACACGGTGTACCGGCACACTCTATTTTACTTTAATTAATTTTTCTAATAGTTTTGAATTTAACTTGTGAAATATAATTTATTTAAGCCTTTTATTAAAATTATAATTTATTTGAGGTTCTGAAAATTTTAAAGAAAATCCGGCAGAGTACCGGCTATAAAAGGAGAAAACAGTTCTTCCGAACCTGTGAAAAACACTTCCAATAATCATACTCAATCATTCTCAAACTCCAATATCAAAATCTCAACATTTTTCAATTTCCTTTCTCAATCATTCATCTCATGTGATAATCATGTACAAGTCACAGATAAATATCCACTTTTCCATTCACAAACACAATTTTCATTATTTACATGAACATCAAAATACATTACATAAGTTCATTTACATATGAGAAAATAAAAGTTAGTTATAAAATACCAAAATGAAACCTAGTGTCCTACCAATGCACTGTAGATGGTGAGGTGACACGGACACTATGCAGAGCTGCAGGATGGTCTCACCCGATCTGCGGTCTCTGGCTCTCGATCAAGATTCTCCGGAACCTACGCGTGGCAAAAGCAACGCGCTAAGCAATAATGCTTAGTGGTGCCAATAATAAAATAAAAGGAATAACAGAAATAAATATGCATTGAATGTATCGATGTTTTACTTGTTTTGTACTCGTTATAATCATTTATTTCGTTAACTTTATCCACTTTCATTCTTTTGGTTGCCCAAGTAACCAATCTGAGCAATTGGATCGGATAAACGGGTAAAGCGCTTTGGGTATCAAGTACCTCGGGCCGTCACACCATCGGTCACATATGTATCTCGATGCATAGCGGCTAACAAGCTGTAAATAATATGAGGCACGAGGCCAAGTCTCAACACAATGTCAAAATGGCTAAAAGCCATAAAATCACAGAATGACATAATTCCATGTGCAGTACTGCTAACTGAACCCTATTGGCATGCCAAACTATCCAAACCAATCTTGTTAGGTATACTAGGACAATTGATACTTTTGAATTCTTCAATTTTTGAATTTCAAGTTTTTGGTGTCACTATTCACTTTATTAGTCAACAAAAATGTTGACTTTTGCATAGAAAATAGGTACATTGGTTTTGACACTCCCAACATACCACATTTTGCATTCAAAACTTGTTGGCATTAATCACCAATAACATTTCTAAGCTTAAACTAAGGGAGCAGAATTTTTCATTTTTCATACCTAAATTTTACTGTTCTATTAGTGACTGTTACAGTGGAAATTTGAGAAAATGACAAACATAAAAGTTGTTCCTTATTTTGTCTAGTTGAATTTCTTTTTTTGAATCACTCCATTTGGAGTTTTGTAGCTCCAGTTATGGTCTAGAAACCACAGCTGGGCGGATTGAAAAATTGTAGAATTGACCATATCTACAGTGCAGTGAACAGTGACTGCAACTGCCTTGTTGGATGGGTTCTGGTCATAATTTGGGGTAGGTTTCTTCATGAAAGTTGTTTTTCTATATCTTAGCTTGTTGCTGTAAAAATTTCAGGTCAATTGGGTCATTCTACAATGAGTTATGGCCAAATGAACAATTAGTGTTCATTTGGTCATTTTGCAGAATCTGGTTGCAGGACATCTGGATTGGGGCCAGTTTTGGTCCACTTGCTTTGCTCTTTTGGGCATGGTTTCTTCACCAAAATTGTGGCATTATATGTCTAGTTTCATGTCCAATTGGCCAAACACCAGTTGAACCTACACAGCCAAAGTTATGGCTGTCCAAGTGGGCTGGAATCACAGCCTCACCTGCTGCCCTCACTAGGCAGCATACCAATTCATTTTGTAATACCCTAATTCACTTCAAATTTATGGTAAACTTACCTCAAATGGTCACTAATTGACCATTAGAATGTTCGCTCACCATTTCATAAGCAAAGTCCAAGTTTCACTCCCAAAACCCTAATTCCCATTATGAATTTACACAAGATACCTTAATTACCTCACTAATTCATTATCCATATATATATATTCTTTAATCATGATCTCTAGTCCATTCTAAGTCCATCAAAAACAATCAATCTTATTCCTTCCTTAGGGCTGCCGAAATTCATGGTGTACATACACATAAATTTTATTCATTTAGTTCACAAATCCTTACTCATTTTAAGTATCTAACATGGAATAAGAGAGATTTATGTATAAATAGGCACTAACCTCTTGTAGGGCAGAATTTTCCAAGCTTAAACTTCACTTTCTTTCCTTTTCTAGGCTGCCAAACACTTTAGCAAGGTTGGGTGACCAATTTTAGTGAAGGGACTTAAGGGTTTTGAGTTAAGGTTAGAGAGATTTTCAAGCTTGAATGAAGAAAAGAAATGGAGGGTTTTCCTTGGCTATGGTGTGGCTGGAATGAGGGAAGAAGATGGCTGTTTGCTTTTTAATTTCTTTGGTCTTTATTGTCTCTTTTATTAGTTAATTAAATGGTTGTTTAAATATAATTGGTGGGAACTTTTAAATGACATCATAATGATGTCATAATTTGCATTATATTGATTTTTCTTTTCTTTTCTTTTCTACTAACTTTAAATTAATTTTTCATCAACATTAATTCATATTTTATGTCATAATAATTATTTACTCAACTGGACAAGTCGGCCAAAAATCGTCTCTGAAGACGAAATGACCAAAATGCCCTCCGTTTGGCTTAACGGGTCAAAATTGTCTGTACCGATTGAAAAATTTTTCTAAATATTTTCTTGGCATTTTAATGCCATAGGAACTTCAATGACCCTTCTCTGGAGTCCCAAAAATTATTTTATGAATTTTCCACGGTCTAGGGCTCCTAGTTGCGAATCGCAACTTCCCTCTGGGTTACCCATCGCTTGGGCACCGGCTCATTTAACTTGGTTGTATTTTATTTCTAAAATTTTTACTAAATTTTTCTTATTAATATTTGAGTTAATTATGGTTCCTCACTTTAGTTTAAATATTTTTTCGGATATTCTAGCTGTCCGGACCGACACTGGTCACCGGAACAGTAGAATGTATGGAGTTGCTACCGGGAGGGTGTTACAGCTATTGCTAATAGAATCCTAATTGATTTAAGCATGGCAACAAGTGAGAAAGTCTCCTCATAGTCGATTCCTTACCTTTGGCAAAACCTTGCCTTATAGGTCTCTACCTTTTCATCAGAACCAATTTTCTTCTTGAAAACCCATTTGTTCCCTATAGGTACAATACCTTCAAGTGGGTCAACAAGATCCCAAACTTGATTCTTATACATGGAATCAATCTCGGATTTCATAGCATCAATCCATTTTGAAGAGTTTATATCTGATATAGCTTCTTCATAGGTAAGTGGATCATCTCCATGATCAACTTCTTCATGAGTAGACAACTCTTGTTCTTCTTCATGAAGGAAACCATATCTCACTAGTGGGTGAAATACTCTGGTTGTTCTACGAGGAATAGCTGTAGATGTTTCATCAATAGGTGTAGGTTGACTAGATGGATCTATATCCATCTGATCTGTTGGTTGGTCAGTTTGCCTTCCTTTGCCTCCTTCTTGAACAAACTGTTGTTAAAGAAATGTGGCATCTCCACTTACCACAACCTTTTGTGATGTAGGCAAATAAAAATAATATCCAAAACTATCTTTTGGATATCAAACAAATCGACCCTTTTCTGATCTCGTTTCAAATTTATCAGTGTTCAGCTTTTTGATATAAGCTGGACAACCCCAAATCTTAACATGCTTAAGACTTGGTTTTCGTCCGTGCCATATCTCATAAGGTGTGGAAGATACTGATTTTAATGGAATCCTATTCAGAATATGCAAAATTGATTCTAATGCAAATCCCCAAAAGGAGATTGGCATATCATTATAGCTCATCATGCTACGTACCATATCCAATAGGGTACGATTCCTCCTTTCAGATACACCATTTAGCTGTGGTGTTCCTGGAGGAGTCAGTTGAGAAACAATGTCATGCTCTCTCAAGTATTCATCAAATTCAGTACTCAAGTATTCACCTCTACGATCTGATCGAAAAGCTTTAATACTCTTTCCTGTTTGATTTTCTACATGAGATTTAAATTCTTTGAGCTTTTCAAATGATTCATGTTTGTATTTCATCAAATACAAATACCCAAACCTTGATTTATCATCAATAAAGGTAATAAAGTAATGAAAATAATCTCTAACTATTTCTTTAAATGGACCACATACATCACTATGTATTAGCTCTAAAACATTTTTAGCTCTTAGTCCTTGTCCTACAAATGGTGTTCTAGTTAATTTGCCCTGAAGGCAAGATTCACAAGTTGGAGTAGGCTCAGAGCCCACTGAGGATAGAATCCTCATTTTCTCCAGTTTTGCAATCCTATCTTCTGCAACATGACATAACCTTAAGTGCCAAATATATTTTGAACTTGAGTTGATTTTCACCATGGCATTGCATTCATTTAGATCACTTGCATTCATTTTGTGTTTGTCATTATTATCCAAATAATAAAGACCATCATTCATATAACCCGAAACAACATATTTATTTCCAAAATAAATATTGCAAACATCATCTGTGAACTGAAATTCATAGCCATTTCTAGTCAAACTAGATATAGAAATGATGTTCTTAAAAGCATCAGGTACATATAAAATATTATTCAAACACAAAACATGTCCACACATGTAAAAAGATTTAGATCCTATGGCTAAAGCGTCAATAGTTGAGCCATCGCCAATCCGGAGTCTAACATCTCGGGAACACAAGCTGCTACTATTTGCTAGTTCCTACATATCATAAGAAATGTGAGAACTGGTGCCAGTATCTAAAACCCAAGCTATAGATGAACTATGAGTATCATCAGAATTTAAATAACAAGATATGAACATACCTTCCGAAGGTGCATCCTTCTTGCCCTTTAGAGAAGTAAGATACTCTGGGCAGTTCATTTTCCAGTGCCCATCCTTCCGGCAATGGAAACACTTTTCTTTGCCTCCATCAGCTTTAGTCTTCCCTTTCTGTTTGGCTATTTTCTTTGAAGGACCAGGAATCTGAAGTTTCTTTTCCTTATTGCCCTTCTTCTTGTTGGACTTTCCAGCAGAAAAAGATGCAATCAAAGCTACCTCTTTTCCTTTATTGCCCGGCATATTCTTTTGGGCAATAACCAGCATGTTGAGTAAACTAGCTAAGGTGCATTCCTGTTTAGTCATATGGAAATTTGTTACAAAATTACCAAATGACTCAGGAATGGACTAAAGGATCAAATCCGTCTGCAGTTGGAAATCCATGTTAAAGTCAAGATGTTCCAGCTGCTCAATCAGCCGAATTATCTTGTGGACACGATCCCTAACATTTTGTCCCTCAGACATCCTCATCCGGAATAGCTGTCTAGATATCTCATACCTAGCGTTCCTGCTATGCTCACCATACAATTCTTGTAGGTGAAGAAGGATCTCACTCGCACTCTGCATGTAACACCCCTCACTCAAATACAGTATAGCCGAGCAAAGTGTGCTACATTTAGTGCCAGAGCACCCTATCTTATCTTACTTTATTCCTTTAATAATTTGATCTCGTTATATTTTAATATCAATTATTTTTAGATGGAGAAACTAGCAGAGTTTCCCTTATTTTATTATCAGTTGATGTACTTCACTATTCACTTGAAAATTCAACAATAATTTCACAATAAAAAATATCAATCATGTTATCATATTCATCTTAGATTCAATTCCTGTAATTCGCATACTCATTTGTATATCTCAATTTCATATTCATTTCCAAGCATTTCCATTCATGCGCAATTTATATATATAAATTCTCAAGTTTTATTAATTTACATGATTTACAGACTGATTACATAAATTCATAATTTACATGATCTAAAAATTAATTATAGTTCCATGATCTATATTTCGACATACAATTCATAGTTTACGTTACAGATAATAACTGATTATAACATAATATAATCTATATGGGCCCTATTTACATGCATTGCTGACGAGGTGACAACCTTTGACACTCTGCAGATCCGGACTCCAAAATTTTTGTTTAGTATTCATTGGGCTTTAACTTCAGTACCTGCGCGAGGAAACAAATCCATCGCGCTAAGCATTGCTGCTTAGTGGTGCAATAATATAACAAGAAAATAATATAAAAATAAAGGTAGAAATAAACCATAGTTCGAAAATTTTAGATTTATAATTAATTTAGTTTCTAATATTAACTGTCCTCTATCGTGCCATGTTCTTCTTTGGAGGTGCTCAGTTCAGAAGTTTGCATTAATAATGTACCAGATACGAATAATCTAAAATTTAAACTTATGCTTATATTCTTATGTAAGTCACATTTGTAATGTTATTTAAGTTATAATTCTTCTACTAGTCTTTTTATCACTTCCTTGATACTTTCTAAATTGTTACAATCATTTCGAAATATTTAAAATTGTTAGAACTAATTTAATTTACTTCAGACCCTTCTAAGAAACAAAATTTTGAAGCTAATCTAATTTATTTCTGAACTTCTTACTCATTTATTTGCTTTCTAGCATTTTTAATTGCTAATATTCGTAACTTATTTTAATAAATTAGACTGCCCAAGTAACCTACGATAGGTTGACTAAACTGGATAACGGGTCGTTGACACTGGACACTGCGGTGCCTCGGGCCATCATACCATGGGACGCAGAACGTCAACCACGTATGCAGTCAGTATGGCTAAAAAGCCATGATAACACATAATCGGGCTTTAAGCCATGAGTGTGGGCATAAAGCCATGAATACGGGCATAAAGCCATGAATACGAGCATAAAGCCATGAATACATGCGTAAAGCCTTTCGCAGTACTGCTAAAACAATGCCCTATTGGCATGCCAAACTATCCAATCTGACACACATGTCTAGGCAATACAAGGGCACATAATATCATTAAATATTAATATATTGTATTTTATGACTTCATTATTTCATGATAAATTTCAATTATAATTTATACATTCATTTGATCATTTATATGATCACAATTCACATCAATTATCCTTTTATACCATTGTACTCAAAGTACTTTTCCTTTCCACAATAATGAGAACTAATGTCTTATTCATACATTAATATGGTTCATTTATTCATTTCATATTGATCACAATTCTAAACAATGGTTCACATGTACCATTGTATTCAAAACATTTTTCCTTTCTCTCTTGATAGGAACTTAAATCCCAAATGGTACTTTTATCTCATTTATACATTCAACAATCCATTCATGTAAAGAACATTTCATACTTCAAGTTGTTTTGCTAATATACTATGAATTCCACTGGTATTGGGAGTATAAATCTCAATTATCTATTCTAAGTAATCCATGAACATTTCATGGATTCCAAATTTCATGCTTTAATTTCCTCTACCAATTTAGTTCTTACACTTTGTGTCTTTGTATTACTATTCACTCAAATTGTTGACTTTTTAATACATAATAAATTTATTTAACCTAAGTTCACCAAGATACCACATTTTGCATTCTAAAGTTGTTGGTATTGGTTGCCAATATCATTTCAAAGCTTATTGCATGTTATTCTAAATTTTCAGATTTCATACCCTACGTTTACTGTTCCATTGGTCATTTGTACAGTAGGAATTTGACAAAATTGTCTTCATGAAAGTTGTTCTTTATTGTGTCTAGTTAGATTTCTTTTTTTGAATCACTCCATTTGGAGTTTTGTAACTCAAGTTATGGTCATTTTACCATAACTGGCCGGATTGACTTGTACCCAGAATTTCTGGGCAATTTGGTTCTACCAGATTTCGTGACCTAAGTTTGGTTGGAAATTTGACTAGGTTATGATCAGAATTTGGATTTGTGTTCTTCAAGAAAGTTGTAGGGCTATGTCTTAGCTTTCTGTTGGTAAAATTTCAGGTCAATTGGACCTTTCTACTCTGAGTTATGACTAAATGAATAAATACTATTCATTTGGTCATTTTGCCCAGGTAGAATGTAAGTCACTCGGATTAGAGCAATTTTTAGGTCAACTTGGTTTGGTTTTCTGGGCAGGGTTTCTTCACCAAAGTTGTGCCATTATATGTCTAGTTTCATGTTCAATTAACCTTGCACCAATTGAACCTATACAACTCCATTTATGGCTGCCCAAACCTGCTGGACTCACAACCAGTCCTGCAGGTCACCAAGGGCAGCATGCCTAAACTCAACTCCATTATCCTTACTCACTTCAATTCCTCCTCACACACATTCAAATGGTACTAATTGACCATTACAATGTTAATATACCATTACATGAGGAAACCCTAACTTCATGCCTCAAACCCTAATTTTCAAATATCCATTCATGCACATACATCAATTAAACATACTAATTCATTATCACTCTACATATACACTTCAAACACCACCTCTAATCCACTTTAATCCATTAAAATAATCATAACTACTTCTCTCCATATAGCTGCCAAAATTTGTAGAGGCCCAAACATGCACATATTTATTCAATTTTCTCAATTTCCTAGCATAAATAATGTTACTAGCACAAAATCTAAAGAAAAAGAGAAGAAATAAGCACTAACCCTTGTGTGAGCAGAATTTTCCCTCATCCAATCTTAAATTTTCCTTCACTTTCTTTGCTTTTCTTGGCAGCCAAACACTTCCTCAAGGTGTAAGAATAATTTTTTGTGAAGGGGCCTAAGGTTTTTGGGGTGAAAAACTTGGGGAAATCAAGCTTGCAAGACCAAACAATGGTGGAAACCCTCTCCTCTCTCTCTCTAGGTTTTGGCTGCCCGAAGGAGAAGATGGGAGTGCATATTGGTTTTTCATTTTATCTCTTTTTAATTAGTTTTTATCCTTTTTAATTAGTTTGTCAAGTTGTGATTGGGTGGAGAGTGTTTAATGACATCATGTGATGTCATAATTCCTAATTTCTTTCATTTTTCTTTCCTTTTCTTTTCTACTCATTTTCAATTAAATTTTTAGCAATATTTGTTCACATTTTATGTCATAATAATTATTTACTTAACTGGACAAGTTGGCCAAAAATCATCTTTGAAGACGAAATGACCAAAATGCCCTCCATTTGGCTTAACAGACTAAAATTGTCTGTACCGATTGAAATTTTTTTCTAAGTATTTTCTTGGTATTCTAATGCCATAGAAACCTCAATGACTCTTCTCTGGAGTCTCAAAAATTATTTCACAAATTTTCTCCCGGGTTTAGGGCCTTTAGCTGCGAAGACTGCAACTTCCCACTGGGTTACCTATCGCTAGGGCACCGGTTCATTTAACTTTGTTGTATTTTATTTCTAAAATTTTTTCTTAATTTTTCTTACACTTATTTGAGTTATTTACAACTCCTCACTCTAGTCTAAATATTTTTCCAAATATTCTAGTTGTCCAGACTGACACCGGTCACCAAAACAGCAGAATGTGTGGAATTGCTACAGTGACAAATATTTTTCCAGACGTTTTAGCTGTCCAAACCGACACCGGTCACCAGAACAGTAGAATGTGCGGAATTGCTACAGTGAGAGTGTTACACTGCATGTTCTCATGCTGTTTCTGTAACTCATTACTCATGGAAGCAAGCATGTAACACTTAGCTCTCATATCATGCTCCTTCCACTTGTCCAAAGTTGCACTTTCCTCTTGAGTGGCCTTTGGAAGTAAGGGACCAGGAAGATTTGAGTCAAGAACATATCCTATATGTTCAAGGTTCAGGACAAGTTTCAAATTTCTTAGCCAATCAGATAGATTAGGTCTTGTTAACCTATTGCGATCAAGTATGCTTGCAAGGATATTGGATGGTGGTGGTTGTTCTGTGCTCATTATTATCAGAAAATTAACTACAGAAAATAACTAGATTAATTAGTAAATGTATTGTGTATTTAACCGAAATGATTATGGTCTTTTAATCAAATTGGTCCTCCCACTAACTTAGCGAATCCTACATTTCCAAAGTAGAAAACGAAAATCCTAGTTGGATGGATTTTTAGTGGCTGATTGAATTCTTATAGTCCTATTGATCATCCTCAGGCACATCCATTATTGGAATTACAATAAACTATAAGTGAGCAACTCCTTGCCCATCATAACTCATGTGAGGTTCAATCCTTTACCTAGCCCCTAATGCTAAAAATCTGAGGCACATCCATTATTGATTTATCTTGCATTAGTTAAGTTGATCCCATTGAGCCAGTAAACATGCAAATAATTTTAATGTCCTCAGGCACTGTAACACCCCTAAGTTCGGTAGTGCGTTCTACTGCTCCGGTGACCAGTGTTGTCCGGACAGCTAGGATGCCTAGAACCGTACTTCAATATGAGTGAGGAGACATAAAATAATGAAATACAAGAAAAGAAAAACAAAGGAAAAATCATAGCAAAGAAATGTAACCGAGTAAGTGAGCCGGGAAACCTAGCGATGGGTGACCGCACCGGGAAGTCACGGCGTGGACCGTTGATCTGCCTCGGATCATGGGAACCTCGAAAACATTTTTGGGACATAAATAGACCCTTGTTGAAGAATAAATATCATTAGAAATATCAAAGAAAAATTAAATAATTAGTACAAAGAAAAGTGAGAAATCGAAAAACAGACAAAACCCAGAATACTGAAAAATCGAATGCCACGAACAGGGCATTATGGTCATTTGACATCCCGAAGTGTCTTTTGACCTAAATGTCCATTAAAAATAAATAGTATTACACTTAGAAAATGAAATGAAAAATTAATTTGGTGGTACCTAAAATAAATAGTGGAAATCATGGGTTAAATGTGGATTATGGGAAAGTTAACTTAATATATGATTTAATTCTTGTTAGTGGACCACTATAGGATTAATTTATCATTGAAATATGGCTGATATGGTCCACTCACCATCTGAAATTCCATCTTCCTCAAAATTCTCTCAAATGGCCGAATTGAAGAAACCTTGAAACTCCAGTGACGTTTGTCTTTGAGCTTCATTCCTCTCTCCATTTCAACTCCATTCTCTTAGGTTCTTTCATGAAAAATGGTCTACACACCACAAGGAAGATATTGATACTAATTTTGAGAAGTTTGGTGAAGGTTTAGCAAGTTACAAATAAAGGTAAGTTTGCATTTTTAAGAAATCCTTTGTTAAAGTTTTTATGCATGTTATGGGTATTGGTTTGGTGAAGGAAAATTTTGAGTTTGAAGGGTTATTGTTGTTGCCATTTTGGACAGCCATGGGTCACGTTTTTGATGAGGTATTTGTGTATATAATTGATGAGAAATAATGTTAATCATGGTGATTTAGTAACCTAGTGATTTAATGCATGTATATATGGTGAATGATGCACTTTGATGGGAATTGGCATATGGTACGGCAATGTGATGTTGATGAATGAATTGTGGCAGCTTGTGGACACTTGAATAATGGTGTATATTGAAGGGAGTGTGGGCATATTGACCTAGAAGGATTGATGATATGTATGTCAATTTACATTGTAAAGTGTATGTAAAGTTTGTAATGTTTAGGTGTGTTTGTAATGGTACTTAGAAATTGTAATTGTGAATGATATTTGGTGTGTTGAGGGTGATTGGAATCTGCCCAAAATAATGCTAATGTTATGTAGAAAATGTTGTTGGTAATGTGCCAAAACAGTTTGGTAGGGTATGGAAGTAAACCTTGCAAAGGTAAGTGTGTGTTTGAAGTTGGGATGTGAATTGCATATTGAGGGCAGTGTATATTTTAGCCTATAACCTTGAATGTGTAACCTCAATTGGTATGAGACCAATTTGAGGTGAAACTAGGCACAAAATGTGCCAACTTTCATTGAGAAACCATGCCAAAATTCTGCTTGCAAGGTGACCTAAAAAAAATGACCAATTCGGATTAGGTGCAATTAGGACCTGAAAAATGACCAATTGGGCAGCAGTGAGTGTTTAGGCCATAACTCACTCAAACCAGGTCCAATTGACCTGAAATTTTGACCAAGAATAGTTAAGACCCATACCTACAAGTCTTATGAAGACACCAAAGCCCAGAAATGACCATAAGCAAGTCAAACAACTTGCACAAGTTCGGGTCCAAAAACTGGCCGAACCAGAATTGACCAATTTGACCTAAAATTGACCTAAAATGGTACCACTTGACCAGCAATAGTGTAATGACCATAACTTGGTCTACTTAACTCGGATTGACCTGAAATTTTGCACCGCGTGCAATAAGACCTAGATCTACAAGTTTGTAGTTTCGACCGAGACTCGAAAACCGAGGGAACTAGATCGTCCGGTTAGGTCAAACCAGTGTTCCGGAATCCAGCAATTTGCATTAAAATGCACTAAGCAAGGAAGTGACTTTGGTAAAACATACCAAATCTAAAACCTTATCGAATGTGACATATTAACGACACTAAAACCTAATTTACCTAAAACGCAATGAGGGTCGGTATATTAGGTGATTAAGTGAATAATTGAGTTCAGTGCATTATTTACCAAACATTATCGATAGAGACAGTTTAATTTGGTACTGAAACACTTCAAATTGTGTTTCTCAGTTAACAAGGACTCAGCAAAAGGGAAAGAAATACTGAGTCAAGACCAGGAGACAAATATCAGAGGTTTGTGCACAACAACTGTTTCTTTTGAATTATTTTCAATGGAAATAAATATTGACTATTTGCATATCATTGTTTTAAATTGTGGAAATGTGTTTGGTGGACACTTATTGATTGAAAAACATTGTGAATGGTTTGAAACTGTGAAAAATTGTTTGAATGGTATTTGATGGATACTTATTGATTGAAAAGCAATCAGAATGGTTTTGTGGAAATTGAAGTGAATTACGAATTGTGTTGCCATTTTGTGAATGAAATTATAACTTTGGAAATTTATTGGATTCTTACGATCATTTGAATAAAATGTTTGGAATTTTTGACTCACAATTGGCATGACATCGATAATATGTTCCTCCTCCATTAATGGGGTGAGTGTGATTATTCCTCCTCTTTGACTTATTAGTCCGGGTGAGTATGATTATGTTCCTCCCTCTTTGACTTCCCACCGAGGTGAGTATGGATGAGTACTCATTAGATAGCTAGCTTCCTCCTCATTGATTTCGATTATTGGGGTGAGTATGTCTTGTCGTGGTGTACAACACGGCATATATGGAAAATTGTGTCATGACTTAAATTGTGATATTGATTGGCAACATCGTATTCTTGATTATTTGATCGAATTGTGTTATTGATTGGCAACATCGTATTCTTGATTATTTGATCGAATTGTGTTATTGATTTGCAAAATCGTATTCTTGATTATTTGATCGAATTGTGTTATTGATTTGCAAAATCGTATTCTTGATTATTTGATCGAATTGTGTTATTGATTTGCAAAACGGTATTATTCAGCTTATTTGATCAAATTGTGTCATTGATTGGAAAATCTGTTATTCAAGAATTTGATCAAATTGTGTATGAATTGGCAATACGGTATTCTTAAGCTATTTGCCGAAATTGTGTTATTATGACTTTTGATAATTTGTGACTTCGAGTTTAAATTCCTTATGACATTCATTGTCTTGAAATCAACTATGGTTTTAAGTATCCACTAATGATATGATTTATGAATTGTGATTTAAAATTGTATTTGGTTAATGTTGTGCACCATCGAGACATTGTCTCAAATGATAGCTTTTATTGCCGCCGCAGTAGAGAGATAGATGCAGCAGTTAGGTCGCTAGTATCGCCACGAGAGATTTTTGGGTATAGTGAGTATACCACATGTGGCATTTTGTAATCAGAATGTATATTCACCGTATGTATATTTTGTTCTTGGTTTTGAGCAGCTTGTAAATTTAAGTTGTACAAGAAAGTTGTAAAATAATTATGAGTTATTTGGCTTGTAAAAATTGTGTTATATCTTTGTATCTTAGTCTTTGAAAATCACGTGATTTGACTTGAGAAATGTGTTGTGTTGATAAAAATGTTGGAGTTGAGATTTGAAAATATATTAAAGTGCTTTACAGGTTTTTCAAGAACTGCTTTGTCCAAAATACAAATGGCACCTTGCCAAAAATTTTACAGATATTCCAAATAAATCAAATGAGTTAGTTGTTTCACTTCACCACCAAAGTCTTTCACACTGTAAATAGTGCTCACCATTGTAAAAGAAGTAAGAAAAGTTTTTAAAATCCCTTGTAGTGTATTTAATGGGTTATCGTGAGACGGAGTTGGTAATTCATTAGGTATACTACGGATCATGTTATGCCTTACAGAGGGGTAGGGTGTGACATGTTTTAGTGGTATCGAGCAATGGTTTTAAAGTGAATTTGAATTGTGAATTTGAAATCTTTTTGTCAGTAACTACAATCGCTCAAATGTTTGATACATACTGTACATTACATTATAAATATGCACTAACGGAGGAAATCTCCTTGTATTATTGTACAGAGGTCGGAAATAAATTTTGATGCATTAGTGACTAGTCCTTTAGGATAAGGATTGTGATAACAAGTGAAATTAGTTTTGGAAGAGTTTATCGTGAAAAGTATTTGTGACACACCATAAAATTATAAGCTAATTGGCGAGCCTACTTAATGTAAGGCAAGAGGACGTAAAAGTAAGATGCAAGAATGGAATTGCTCTTGATAAGGGCAAGGAGGTTATCATAGAAATTGCTAATGGATATTGTAATCGAATAAGATTCGAATATCGTGAATTCAAAAAGAATAAAAGATAACAAAGTTTGATCTATTGGGATGTATCGTAGTAACTATGCAATGTTCTTGATGTTTATACCGTAGTCGCAGATTACACTAACTTGAGATTATTGTGTAGAGCTACGACTAACCGATAGTACACCTAGATGAGAATAGTTGCCAACGATCTGCTTTTGGCATAGTTATGCCAGGACATAATTTAATTGTTAGAAATAAGTTTGAAAATCCTACTTAGGATCTAAAACTCAAAAGTTAAAATATCGAAAGGTTATAGTTCAAGATAAAAGGAAGTAAGTTATAGAACATTATGAGATAAAAGAGTTATGGAAGTAGAGACTTGAGCAGTTGATTCATATGTAACAAAGAAATATTCGAATGTGAGGAAGACTATGGACTAGAATGGTCGAGGACCAATGCACGATGAATGATTCTAATATGACCTCAAGGGTCATTCAAGAAGGAACGTGAGTCAAATATTAGACAACATAATAGTAAGAGGAGATTGGTGTTATCCAAACAAAGTAAACATTGTATTAGATTGTTAAAAATCTTACGATCATATTGAAAGGAGAAAATAAACGTATGACTATTGTAAGATGATTACTGGGTAAAATTTCGTGGACGAAATTTATTTAAGGGGGAGAATTGTAACACCCTAAGTTCGGTAGTGCGTTCTCTTGCCCGGTGACCAGTGTTGTCCTGGACAAATTAGGATGCCTAGAACCGCATACTTCAATATGAGTGAGGAGACATAAAATAATGAAATACAAGAAAAGAAAAACAAAGGAAAAATCATAGCAAAGAAATGTAACCGAGTAAGTGAGCGGAAACCTAGCGATGGGTGACAGACGACGGAAGTCACGGCGTGGACCGTTGATCGCCTCGGATCATGGGGAACCCTGGAAAACATTTTTGGGACATAAATAGACCCTTGTTGAAGAATAAATATCATTAGAAATATCAAAGAAAAATTAAATAATTAGTACAAAGAAAAGTGAGAAATCGAAAAACAGACAAAACCCGGTAATACCGAAAAATCAGGAATGCCACCCGAACAGGGGCATTATGGTCATTATGGTCATTTGACATTGCCGTACCATATGCCAATTCCCATCAAAGTGCATCATTCACCATATATACATGCATTAAATCACTAGGTTACTAAATCACCATGATTAACATTATTTCTCATCAATTATATACACAAATACCTCATCAAAAACGTGACCCATGGCTGTCCAAAATGGCAACAACAATAACCCTTCAAACTCAAAATTTTCCTTCACCAAACCAATACCCATAACATGCATAAAAACTTTAACAAAGGATTTCTTAAAAATGCAAACTTACCTTTATTTGTAACTTGCTAAACCTTCACCAAACTTCTCAAAATTAGTATCAATATCTTCCTTGTGGTGTGTAGACCATTTTTCATGAAAGAACCTAAGAGAATGGAGTTGAAATGGAGAGAGGAATGAAGCTCAAAGAAAAACGTCAATGGAGTTTCAAGGTTTCTTCAATTCGGCCATTTGAGAGAATTTTGAGGAAGATGGAATTTCAGATGGTGAGTGGACCATATCAGCCATATTTCAATGATAAATTAATCCTATAGTGGTCCACTAACAAGAATTAAATCATATATTAAGTTAACTTTCCCATAATCCACATTTAACCCATGATTTCCACTATTTATTTTAGGTACCACCAAATTAATTTTTCATTGAAATATGGCTGATATGGTCCACTCACCATCTGAAATTCCATCTTCCTCAAAATTCTCTCAAATGGCCGAATTGAAGAAACCTTGAAACTCCATTGACGTTTTTCTTTGAGCTTCATTCCTCTCTCCATTTCAACTCCATTCTCTTAGGTTCTTTCATGAAAAATGGTCTACACACCACAAGGAAGATATTGATACTAATTTTGAGAAGTTTGGTGAAGGTTTAGCAAGTTACAAATAAAGGTAAGTTTGCATTTTTAAGAAATCCTTTGTTAAAGTTTTTATGCATGTTATGGGTATTGGTTTGGTGAAGGAAAATTTTGAGTTTGAAGGGTTATTGTTGTTGCCATTTTGGACAGCCATGGGTCACGTTTTTGATGAGGTATTTGTGTATATAATTGATGAGAAATAATGTTAATCATGGTGATTTAGTAACCTAGTGATTTAATGCATGTATATATGGTGAATGATGCACTTTGATGGGAATTGGCATATGGTACGGCAATGTGATGTTGATGAATGAATTGTGGCAGCTTGTGGACACTTGAATAATGGTGTATATTGAAGGGAGTGTGGGCAGCATATTGACCTAGAAGGATTGATGATATGTATGTCAATTTACATTGTAAAGTGTATGTAAAGTTTGTAATGTTTAGGTGTGTTTGTAATGATACTTAGAAATTGTAATTGTGAATGATATTTGGTGTGTTGAGGGTGATTGGAATCTGCCCAAAATAATGCTAATGTTATGTAGAAAATGTTGTTGGTAATGTGCCAAAACAGTTTGGTAGGGTATGGAAGTAAACCTTGCAAAGGTAAGTGTGTGTTTGAAGTTGGGATGTGAATTGCATATTGAGGGCAGTGTATATTTTAGCCTATAACCTTGAATGTGTAACCTCAATTGGTATGAGACCAATTTGAGGTGAAACTAGGCACAAAATGTGCCAACTTTCATTGAGAAACCATGCCAAAATTCTGCTTGCAAGGTGACCTAAAAAAATGACCAATTCGGATTAGGTGCAATTAGGACCTGAAAAATGACCAATTGGGCAGCAGTGAGTGTTTAGGCCATAACTCACTCAAACCAGGTCCAATTGACCTGAAATTTTGACCAAGAATAGTTAAGACCCATACCTACAAGTCTTATGAAGACACCAAAGCCCAGAAATGACCATAAACAAGTCAAACAACTTGCACAAGTTCGGGTCCAAAAACTGGCCGAACCAGAATTGACCAATTTGACCTAAAATTGACCTAAAATGGTACCACTTGACCAGCAATAGTGTAATGACCATAACTTGGTCTACTTAACTCGGATTGACCTGAAATTTTGCACCGCGTGCAATAAGACCTAGATCTACAAGTTTGTAGTTTCGACCGAGACTCGAAAACCGAGGAAACTAGATCGTCCGGTTAGGTCAAACCAGTTGTTCCTAATCCAAAGAATTTGCATTAAAATGCACTAAGCAAGGAAGTGACTTTGGTAAAACATACCAAATCTAAAACCTTATCGAATGTGACATATTAACGACACTAAAACCTAATTTACCTAAAACGCAATGAGGGTCGGTATATTAGGTGATTAAGTGAATAATTGAGTTCAGTGCATTATTTACCAAACATTATCGATAGAGACAGTTTAATTTGGTACTGAAACACTTCAAATTGTGTTTCTCAGTTAACAAGGACTCAAAGAAAAGGGAAAGAAATACGAGTCAAGACCAGAGACAAATATCGAGGTTTGTGCACAACAACTGTTTCTTTTGAATTATTTTCAATGGAAATAAATATTGACTATTTGCATATCATTGTTTTAAATTGTGGAAATGTGTTTGGTGGACACTTATTGATTGAAAAACATTGTGAATGGTTTGAAACTGTGAAAAATTGTTTGAATGGTATTTGATGGATACTTATTGATTGAAAAGCATCAGAAATGGTTTTGTGGAAATTGAAGTGAATTAATTTTGTTGCCATTTTGTGAATGAAATTATAACTTTGGAAATTTATTGGATTCTTACGGATCATTTGAATAAAATGTTTGGAATTGTTTTGACTCACAATTGGCATGACACTGATAATATGTTCCTCCTCCATTAATGGGGTGAGTGTGATTATTCCTCCCTCTTTGACTTATTAGTCTGGGGTGAGTATGATTATGTTCCTCCCTCTTTGACTTCCCACCGAGGTGAGTATGGATGAGTACTCATTAGATAGCTAGCTTCCTCCTCATTGATTTCGATTATTGGGGAGAGTATGTCTTGACCTGGTGTACAAAACCGCATATATGGAAAAATTGTGTCATGACTTAAATTGTGATATTGATTGGCAACATCGTATTCTTGCTTATTTGATCGAATTGTGTTATTGATTGGCAACACTGTATTCTTCAGTTATTTGATCGAATTGTGTTATTGATTTGCAAAACTGTATTCTTCAGTTATTTGATCGAATTGTGTTATTGATTTGCAAAACTGTATTCTTCAGTTATTTGATCGAATTGTGTTATTGATTTGCAAAACGGTATTATTCAGTTATTTGATCAAATTGTGTCATTGATTGGAAAATCGTGTTATTCAAGAATTTGATCAAATTGTGTATGAATTGGCAATACGGTATTCTTAAGCTATTTGACTAAATTGTGTTATTATGAATTTTGATAATTTGTGAATTGGAGTTTAAATTCCTTATGACATTCATTGTCTTGAAATCAACTATGGTTTTAAGTATCCACTAATGATATGATTTATGAATTGTGATTTAAAATTGTATTTGGTTAATGTTGTGCACCACTGAGACATTGTCTCTGATAGCTTTTATTGCCGTCGCAGTAGAGATAGACAGTGGCAAAGCAGTTAGGTCGCTAGTATCGCCAATGAGAGATTTTTGGGTATAGTGAGTATACCACATGTGGCATTTTGTAATCAGAATGTATATTCACTGTATGTATATTTTGTTCTTGGTTTTGAGCAGTTGTAAATTTAAGTTGTACAATAAAGTTGTAAAATAATTATGAGTTATTTGGCTTGTAAAAATTGTGTTATATCTTTGTATCTTAGTCTTTGAAAATCACTGTGGATTTGACTTGAGAAATGTGTTGTGTTGATAAAAATGTTGGAGTTGAGATTTGAAAATATATTAAAGTGCTTTTTACAGGTTTTCTGAAGAACTGTTTTGTCCAAAATACAAATGGCACCTTGCCAAAAATTTTACAGATATTCCAAATAAATCAAATGAGTTAGTTTTTTCACTTCAGTTCACCAAAGTCTTTCACACCTGTAAATAGTGCTCACCACTGTAAAAGAAGTAAGAAAAGTTTTTAAAATCCCTTGTAGTGTATTTAATGGGTTATCAGTAGACGGAGTTGGTAATTCATTAGGTATACTACGGGATCATGTTATGCCTTACAGAGGGGTAGGGTGTGACAGGCACATCCATTATTGGCCACCAAACTATTTACATATTTACAACATCTTATGCTTAATAATTATTCTCAAGAAAATCTCTTAAATTAATTACATAATATGCAACTATTTAAAATTTTTTAAAATAATTGCCCCAATGGAGGGCCCATGTTATAATTACTTTAATTCTAGCATATCCAACTTAATCATTTGTTTGGAAGATTTTGTGGTCGTCCTAATTACTATTATGGTCTCACTTTGCACATTATCCATCTAGCATGCATATATCATATACTTGCATACATTCCCATACATCTCATGCATTCATGGATAAACAGTAAATATGGTATGATCATGGACTTTCTAAGGGATTCAACTCTGAGCCACCAAGAATTGAATTAGCGTATTCCTAGGTGCATTTCATTCATTCATATTACAAGAGTTGCTGAAGGAGTACATAATCAATACTTGATCTTGAATTCCGCCCACTGGTCCCACCAATGCTCTTGACCTCCTTGATCTTCTTGCAATCCAATTACATAGTAATCCTTGGCATATCAAGGCGAATTTACAAGAACTAAATAAATGAAATTACAACCCAAAATTATTACAATCTTAATAATACATGCCCAAAAACAAATTAAAATAAATAAATTAATTTACAACACAAAGAAACATAAAAGAAATAAATCCAATCACATTGGTCTTTTATAGTCCATGATCATCCATCATGCATATCACTATTTAACAATTAAATAAAACATAAATACTTAAATTAAATTGAATATCTCATATTTAACTTAAAAATCCAGATTTGAATATGATTCAAACAAATTTAAAAATTCATATTTGAATCACATTTTGAATCACATTCAAACAATTTTAAAAATTTAAATTTGAATCACATTCAAACAAATTCAAAAATTCAAATTTGAATCACATTCAAACAACCTTTAAAATTTAGATCTGAATCACATTTAAACAACTTTAAAAATTCAGATTTGAATCATATTCAAACAACTTTTAAAATTCATATTTGAATCACATTCAAACAACTTTAAAAATTCATATTTGAATCAAAATTTAATTGTGTGATTAAAACTCTAATTAAACAATTTAGTTAGACATAAAATAAACATAATTGTGAGCATTAGATCATACAACTATTACACAAACATTGCCCAAACCATGCGCACCATCAGAAGTGCACAAACCATGCGCACATGTGGAGTCTTCATCACGCCGCTACCTTTATCATTGCAACCAGCAATGGATCTATCATCTCATGATCAAACCACACAATTAAATCATATAAGAAACAATCTAAATGGCAAATATAGTGGCTCTAATACCAATTGAAGGAGCAGAAGCATGAAAAACACAAGTTTAGATCATTGAAATTCAAAATTTTTCATATAGGGTCACAGGCATCATGCAATATTTATTTTTATCTATTTGATTTCAATGATAAATAGTATATTAAAACTCTTTTAATATATTTTTTGATCTATATTTGCCATTTAAGATTTTAGAATTAATCATATTAATTATTAGAACCCTAGATTAGATTAAGAACAAGTGCACTAACCTTTTGTTTGGCACCTTTGGGATGCGTCTTTAGGACACCAGATGCTGTCCCTCTAGCTTGTCCACACCAAGATCACCTATGGGAGCCCTTGAACAGCTTCTAAAGCTTCTTCTATGAATTAGAAAATCAAGTTTTTCCCTTTGAGAGATTACAGATGTAAACAGGACACTAGAAACAATTTCTAGTATTTTTAATTCAAGAGATTGTTTGCTAATCTCTTTGAATTGATGAGAGATGAAGAAGAAGAGAAGGGATGGCAGCCAAGGGTGGCGGCACAAAGAGAATGAGCAGCTTCTTCTTTTTGTTCTTTCATCCTTACACTTATATAGCTAGGTCATCATTTAAAACCCTTACCACATGTCACCTTTTGATTGGCTCTAGGTTTAATTGACCCAATCACATTGTGCCAAGTGTCAAACCTATATTTAATCTTGACTTTGATCATCTTACATGATTAAAAGACATATGGCAAGCTTATGTGTAGCACCATGTGTCACCATCTCATGGTGCCACATGTCACCCTGTGAAATGACCAAAATACTCCTGTGTCTTAATTTTGAGTTCTCAACCCAAAATAATTATTTCTCTTATTCTAATCAATTTATATCAAATACAAATTAATTAATTAATCTTTATTAATTAATTTCTCATTAATTAAATTCATATTTAAACACTTTAAATATAAATTTAACTTATACTATACATCCAATAATCTAGATTTGGTTTCAAGCCATGCTAGGGACTTTCCAATCTAATTGCAAACCAAACCTATTTAATTAATCAATTAAACTTTTTAATTAATTAATTAATTAAATCATATTTAATTTGGTGATTACTTGTGTATGTGTATGACTTACTAGGCTCATCACTAATTGGCAATGAGACATGATATCAACTTTTAATATCATCAGAACTCTTTCTTACCATAAATGATTTCTCTAAATCATTTTATGCATCTCATAGACCATGGTTAACACCTAGCATAGCATGCCATGGCCACCCAATTAGTAATAAGGTTTACCTTAAATGAACCTATAATCATATGTTACAATGCACTAGAATCTCTCTGTTACAAAATCCTAATTCGAGCTAGAGTCATGGTTTATGTCAAACCCCATTTGCTATGAATATTATATTCTCTTTTAATTCCAGTTCTTGATTAAAAAGATTTTCTCATCAGAAACTCTTTTTTGAATAAATCTATTTGTCCTGGCTAGGAACTTGAAACAGCAAGAACAATTAAATGAACATAGGATTTTATCCCTATTTACTTAGAGGAATAGATTCCATCTTGATCAACACCTGCCTCCATATATAACTAGTAGGAGCCAACACATGCCCATATACCCATACACAGTACAAGTATGAAAGCAATATCAAACTCAAACCACCTATATACAAGATAACTATGCTATCTCAGGTCTAAAGATTATATGCACTAATATGATTTATGACAATGCATTAACAAGAGTAAACTCCATATGCTTGTCATAAGTGTCACTGGTTCGACCTACTTATCATGTATAAGTGCCTATCATATTTGTTACATGGCATGAAACTCACCATTCCATCTTATTTACATATCATATAAATAACTTGGGAACAAACATGAATACAATCTTTCTGGATAAGTTATATGAATGATTTAGATAGCATATGAATTTATCCTTATTTACGAAGGGTAATGAATCCCATCTTTGAAAGAGGAATTACACCAATTGCAGGAACAATTCATCAATAGGTGCAATTATTTTCAATTTAAAATTTTTTACAACCTAGGGTTTCATGCATCAAGTAACCACATTAAACTATTGAAAAGCACATCATTTAGTCACACTAAATCATGTTTTAAATACTAATTAAGCCTAACTACCATTAGGAAACATTTTCTCCAAAATTAAACAAGTTAGGGTTTTGGAGAATTTCCTACCCAATAGGCACAGAATCAAATTCTCAACACCTTAACTAGGAAGCTAGGACACCAATCGTTAGCCCTTCAGCTTGTCCACACAAGTTCCTTGATCAAAGCTCCCCGATCAACTCAAAATTCCTTCTTTAGCCTTCTTATGGTTTGGCCAACAATAAGAAGAGAGGAAGAGTGTATTTTTTTTTAGTTTTCTCTCTTTGGAAGTGGTGAGAAACACTTTCTCACTTGCAATTCAAGATCAACAACACTTGGTGTTCTTCAATTTTTATCTCAAGGATGAAGATGAAACTAAAGAGAGGAGGGGGGAGAATTGCTAACTACAAATGGGATGAAGAAGAAGAATTAATTTCCCTCTTATCTCTTTTACAAATATCTTAACTTTACATTTAATATTAGCTAATAAATGCTTACTTCTAATTGGATAATCAAAAGAGTTGTTCCAATCTAATTGGTACACTTGTTAATGCTTAATGTTAACCATAAAATTAAGACTTGATTAATTAACATTAATCTTGCCATTTAATTAATTAATCAACCATTAATTAATCAAATTTCCTCTCATGTTTGACCAAGTCAATATGGTCAAACTTTGACAAGTTAAACTTTGATAAGTCAAAATTCATCTTCTTCCTTATGTTAATTTTCAAGTTTATATTTAAACACTTTAAAAACATTAACTTGAATGCTTCCATTGATAAATTTAGTTTTAAGTCATGCTAGGGACTTTGCAATCTAATTGCAAACTAAATTAATTAATTAAATTAATCAATTAAACACTTTAATCAATGAATTAAATTAATTTTGCTTTGATCAAATTACTCTTATGTGTGTGACTTACTAGGTTCATTACTAATTGACAATGAGAACAATATTAACTGCTTAATATTATTGGAACCATTCCAAACTTAAAATGAAAATTTCTTTTCATTCAAGTTCTCATAAGTCATAGTTGACATCTAGCATTTTGTGCTATGACTACCCAATTAGTTATGAATTACTTCTCCAATTCATGAACCTTAGATCATACATACTATGCACTAGAATCTCTACATTACAAAATCCCAATTCAAGTTGGAGTCATGGTTTATGCCAAACTCCAATTGTATTGAATCATATGTTCTCTTTTGATTCTAATTCTTGATTCATAAGGCTTACTTATTAGAAACTCTTTTCTGACTAAGTCTATCTGTCTTGGCCAGGAAATTGAATCATCAAGAACAATCAAATAAACATAGGATATTATCCCTATTTACTTAGGGTAACGGATCCCATCTTAACTAACACCTATCTCCATATATAACTAGTCGGAGTCAACACATGCCCATATACTCATACCTAGTATAAGTGTGAAAGCAGTATTAAACTCAAACTACCTATATATAAGATAACTGTGTTATCTCAGGTCAAGGGATTATATGCACTATTATGATCTAGATGACTTTGTATTGACAAGAGTAAACTCCATGTACAAGCTATCTTGTGTCATTGGTTCGGCTTACTTATCATATAAGCACCCACCATGTTTGTCATATGATATGAGACTTACCATTCCATCCTATTAGTATCTCATATTAATCCATGGAAACAAACACAAGGGACAATCTTTCTAGATAAGTCATGCCCAATGAAATATCCTAGATTGTGAACCAAATTTATAATACTTGTACTAGATAGTTCTATCACTCATATTTTTAACAACTTAAGAATAAAACATCTAATAAGATATCAAAGGGCCTTTTCAAATTAAATTCAAGCCATGAAACATAAATGAAAAGAATAATTGCCATTAAATAAAAATAATTATTTACATGATACAGTACAATGATATACTCTAGGGCATATTACTAACAATCTCTCACTTGCACTAGAGCCATTCATTATAAAATCTAAGACCTATCTTATTAAGATGTCAGTCTAGTTGGTTTTGTGTCATGGCTTTGGTCAAGGGATTAGCCAGATTATTATCCGAAGCTATTTTCTGCACGGCTACATCGCCTCTTCCAACTATCTCTCTAATAATATGATATCGCCTTTCTTTGTGTTTGAATTTTTGGTGAGATTGGGGTTGCTTTGCTTGTATAACCGCACCATTGTTATTACAATATAGTGAAATTGGTGATATAATTGATGGAACCACTCCAAGTTCTGTTACCAACTTCTTAATCCAAATAGCTTCTTTTATAGCATCTGATGTAGCAATATACTCAACTTCTGTAGTGGAGTCTGCAATTGTTAACTGCTTGGAACTCTTCCAACTTACTGCTCCATTACATGTGTACACAAAATCAGAGATAGACTTTCTATCATCCACGTCTAACTGAAAATCAAAATCTATAAAACCATCTATTTAGAGATCACCTCCTCCATATATCAAGAATAAATCCTCAGTTCTTTTCAAGTACTTAAGGATATTCTTGATAGCTGTCCAGTGGTCCACATTGGGATGGATTGAAACCTGCTAGTCAAACTAATAGCGTAAGCGATATTCGGCCTAGTACACAATATTGCATACATTAAATTTCCAATTGCTGAAGCATAAGAAATCTTGGCCATTCTCTGTTTTTCTGTAACACCTCTCACCCGACTACAGTGTAGCCGAACAAGGCATGCTACATTCGGTGCTGGAGCACCCTAAATTACCTTACTTTATTTCTTTCAAAATTTTGTTCTTGTTATATTTAATATCGATTATTTTTTGACGAAGAAACTAACGGAGTTTCCCCTATTTTATTTTCATTTGACGTGTTTTACTATTCATCTGTTTGAAAATTCACCAATATTTTCTAATTATAATCTCATCCATACTCATATCATCATTTGAAAAATCATTATGTAACTCAAATCTATACTCATTTGTACAAATTCATTCATGCTCCATTCTTAAAGCAAAATTCTCAAATTTGCATTAATTTGCATCATTTGCAATAATTAAATAAATCCTTAATTTATATGATATACAAATTAATTACAATTTGCTAATTTATATTACAATATAAGAAATAAATAACATATACAAAATACATGATATGCTTAATGTGAGCCCTATCTACATGCATTGCTGAGGAGGTGACAACCTTGAACGCTCTGCAGATCAGAACTCCAAAATCTCTGTTTAGTATTCGCTGGGCTTTAACTTCAGTACCTGCGCGAGGAAACAATTCCATCGCGCTAAGCATTGCTGCTTAGTGGTGCAATAATATAACAAGGAAATAATATACAAATAAAGATAGAAATAAAACATAATTTAAATAATTAAGATTTATTTATACTTCACATGCGATTCTAAAATTTAATATGTTTTATCGTAATTTAGTCTTCTTTGGAAGTGTTTATTTCGTCAATGTACAATAATAATTGTCGCAACGGGATTTTGCGGTCGCCCGGACGATCACTCACCGAAGTGGGAAAGAGTGAGGAGTCGCCACCTTAGTTTTGAGGGAAACTAAAGAAAACCATTTGAGAAGTTAAATTAAAAATGAAACCACTTCAAAACAGAGATTCTAAGTTCGGGGTCCGTAAACGGGTGGGGAAGGTGTTAGGCACCCCACCTCGTCCCTTAATAAGGGTAAGTAGATTTAATTCTGCGTCCTTTACAAATTAGTTAGAAGGGCTTAGGCGGCAATGTTAATCCTTTTGGTAGAAGGAATGTTTGATTTTTCACTAAATTTGGATCACCCAGATACATAAGTAAATGAGACAACCTTAGTGAACGGGTGTGAGAATCGGATAAGAACTCTCCTCCGATCTTTTTTTTAAGTTGTTCATTAAAATTTTGAGGGGAGACCGGATAAGAACCCTCCTCCGGTCTCTTTTAAGTTATTTATTTGAAGTTTTGAGGATGAGACCGGATAAGAACTCTCCTCCGATCTCTTTCAGATGTTTATTAAAATTTGAGGTTGAGACCGGATAAGAACTCTCCTCCGATCCCTATTTAATGTTTATTAAAATTTTGAAGGGAGACCGGATAAGAATCCTCCTCCGATCTCTTTTAAGTTATTTATTAAAATTTTGAGAGGAGACCGGATAAGAACCCTCCTCCGATCTCCTTTAGAGTTATTCGTTAATGTTTTGAGTTGAGACCGGATAAGAACTCTCTTCCGATCCCTACTTAATGTTTATCAAAATTTTGAAGGGAGACCGGATAAGAACCCTCCTCCGATCTCCTTTAAGAGTTGACTTAAAACTTTTAGGCAAGGATAGGATAAGGACTCTTCCGACCCCTTCTATTTTGATGAGACTCGGACACAGACTTTTCCGACCTTTAAAAATTTAACCACAGCTACGGGTCTTAAGAACCTAAAACTAAGAATTCTGACCTTCAAAAATGCCGGGGATAAGGTTTATGGATATCCTGTGGCTGAACGGGGAACACTAGACTTGATTCACTGACCTTTTCATGTAGTCATTTTACCAATATCTATTAATGACCGATCCACTCTGTTTCGTTTGCTTTGGTCTTATTCCATTTCATGACATCTTTGTCAAATTGCTGTTTACGTCGGCCTAATAGTTCGGCTATCTTCCTGACGTGTTATTCAGGTCCTCTTTTTAAAGGAGACCTCTAAGTTGCAGCTACCTACGTTTACCCAACCATTTACATACTACAAAGAGTCAGAAAACTGGTTTTCAGAGATGACGGAGATCAATAAAATGAACTGATCACTAAAAAAATGATTTGAGAGTGACTTTCTTTGGGATTGCTTGTGCAGAAATGGTCTAGATGTAAGAAGAACAAGGAAAATGCGGGAAATAAACGTGGACGCTTAATAAAACAGCACATGAACTCTTATAACAATATTTTCTCTTGGGTTCTCTTGTACAAAATACCCTTGAAGAAAGTTGCAGATGTATGAAGAACAAAGGAAGTGCAGGAAACAAACGTAAATGAGTGTGAACTCTTACTGTGAGGAGCCAAATATATTGAAATAATCGTGAAGTGGTAAATAGTGATGGCGGATTGATCACCTGAGAGTTGATGTGCCGTGAAACCGAGAGATGCTTTAGCTAAAAGGTAACAGGTAAGAACCAGTGAAAGGAAGTTGAGCTTGAACAGAGGAAAGGGAAGCATAGTTGATGAGAGTATGACCAGATTATGAACAAACTGGAAATGTAGATTTCCAATATTCAAAATCTTTTTCAAGAAAACTCTCATTAAAACTAGTTTCAAAAGTCTTTTTAATCACTACAAAACAGCAGAGTAACAAATCGAATGAAGTTTGAGTTCCTCCACGATAATAGCGACCTCTTGCCTATATTTTTTTGTCCGTCCTTGAACAGCTTTTTCATGCAGTATTTATAGGAATCGGGTGCTCCCCATGAAGGGTCGATTCATTTTGAGGAGATGGAGGGTCGATTTTGAAGTACATGATCGGATGTTCAGAATTAAAGAGAATCAAAACGAATGGTGAGATCGCTTCTCAAAGTATTTGTCCTTTTCCTCTTTTAATCCGACGGTCTTGAATCCTCTTGTCCGAACGATCCGAGGGTGAGAGTGAAAACGCTGGTATTATCATCTTCTCTTTTGATCCAAGGGTTCGGATTCATCCTTACAAGTGAGATCAACGGTGGAGATTGGGATGTACAGATCACATGACATACCGCACTGTCAAGATTAAGTGGCGATTCTTAGGCGTGCGGTGGAGATCTCGTCGCCACGCTTTAACTACCTCGGCTCCGATTCGACGACGGTTATTGGAATTTGTCTTATTCTTTTTGTCTTCCGATCCCTCCTAGCTCCTATTCCGATCTCTCATGCGATCTCCTATCTCCGATCTCTTTTATCCCTTGATCACCTGGATTCGGTCCAAGCATTAATTACATCTCGATTTTCAGCGCCCGCCGTTTCCTTCGACATTAAATGCCCATTTTCCCCTATATATACCCCTCGTTGATAGTGGCATTTCCTTCATTCGATTTTCTCTCTTTCTCCTTGTTTCTTGGTTCTAGCTGCTCGGGAAAGTTCCGCTACAATCGTGGTTTTGATCCTCTTCCGATGGAATTCCTATTCCTCGATCAAAATTTACGATCCGGTGATTGGATGGTCCTAATTGACGATGGTGAGAGAACTGGATTTGGCCGATCCGTATTGCGGGCTTGGTTGTACCGATCTCGAGTTGCTCAATCGAGTTCATTCGCTTCTCATCACATTGAGTGTTCCGATTACGATCCACATTGGGTGTTCCGACGGATGAAGCATCCGGCCGGCAATATCCTTGGGATCGCTTATAAACCGATCCTTGGAACACACGGGAGTATCCTTGGGATTAGTTATAAACCGATCCTTAGATCACCCGGGAGTATCCTTGGGATAAGTTATAAACCGATCCTTAGATCACCTCTTCAGATAGGATTTTTCACCGCCTCTAGAGATCGCCCAAATGATGTAATTTTCCAATGTAATCAGATCTCTAGAGATCGCCACATGATGTAGCTAGACCTTTATTGTAATCCGATCCTAGAGATCGCCCAAATGATGTAATCCGATCTTTTGAGAATAAAGACTTTATTTTGTCTGTTATCATCTTATTTTTGCATTGATTATTTTCCGATCTCTCTGTGTTTATCCGATCTGGTTCTTTACGAATGACACTTAACCGATCCTTTATTCAAAATATTTAACTTATTATGCCGATCTCCAATTAACCGATCTCGAACATTCGGATATTTGAGAGAAGTGTCGAAACATTGCCGAGTCTCACCAATCGATGCGCCGCTTAGAACCTCGCGAGCATTAAATGCTCGGACTAGTATAAATAGGGAGGGTTAGCCGCTTGTTCTCTCATTCCATTTTCAATCCCTGCTCACAACTTCAAGTTCTCTCATTTTCTCCGGTTTCCCGGCCGATTAGACTCGTAAGGACTTTGATCTTCTTTTTGTTTAAGTTCTTTGTTTCTTTTGAAAATGAGCGCGGTCAAGGTCGAGAGCGGCGAGCCCTCCTTCCATTGAGTTCTCTTGGTCATCGTCGATGAAGAAGAGGCGGTCAAGCCAAGCGCAACCCGACCCCTTAGGGTCCTCGCTTCAGTCGGCTGGTCGTACCATTAAGGCGCACGCGCCTTCTTCAAGGAGAGAGACCCTTCCTATAGACGAGCTTCCATCGGTTCTTGGGAATCCGATCTGCAATCGCTTGTTCAAGAATACAACATTTGTCCCGATTCATATGGTCGATCAAGTGCCATGGCGATCTTCGTGTCGATCATTCTTTTGAAGAGGATGACATGGTCATGGTGTACGAAGAACAGTTAAAGGCCGGTCTGAGGTTCCCTCTAGCCGATTTCTATAAGGAGGTCCTAAAATTTCACCGAATATCCATTGTTCAAATCCACCCCAATTCGTGGCGGATCTTGGTAGCTTTCCGAGGTCTATGCCGAGCTAAGGGAATCAGACCTACGGCTAAAGTGTTCGCCAAGCTGCACCGGCTAACTCACCGAAAGGACGATGACCACTGGTTCTTTCAGGCGAAGCCTCGTTGCGGGCTCTTTTCCGATCTGCCCTCGTCTCTTAAGAATTGGAAGAATCGTTTCTTCATTGTGAGGAGCAAAGATCCGAGCCATTTTGAGGACTTCCCCCGCAGCTGGTGGTACCAGGGACCTTTGCTTCCGAATCACATCACCCTGAGCCAAGATGAAAGCCTAATAGTGATGGATTTGAAGAGTGAGGCTGCCACTAAAAAGTATTCTTGTTTGGATGCGGTGGATCGCCGAGCCGCACCATTGACTGCTCAGCCATCAAGACCGCGAACTTCCGCTCTCTAACCTCGGCATCGGTATTTTCTATATCTCAATTCTCACGACCTTAGTGATCTCACTAACCTTTTCTTTGTGCAGGTATGGCGGGTGGTGAGGGTTCAAGGAAACGGAAGAAGGAGAGAGAGATCTTCCGGAAGATAAAGGAGATAAAGCGTTCGGAACGACTCCAAACGCCCGGTCACGAACTCCGGGAGATACAAAGTGATCCTCCCCAACCTTGGTCCGCCGACCACCGGCTACCCGATCTCCTCCTAGATCGGAGGAGCAGCCTCCGACTCTTGCAGTTGTTCCAAGCAGGAAGGGGGCCTACTCAAGCTTCGGGAGGACCTCTTCTCGGGCGCCAAGTCGATCGATCGCTTGAGGAATAATCTGACTGTCAAGGAGAACTCGATTTCGCCAAAGTCCCGGGTCTACCATCTTCTTTCCGAGGATCGGACAGTTATCCTGCATGGTCTCGACGACATACCGACTCGGACCATGAGCTTAAACGTGGAGTGTCCGTGAACTGCACCATGATCCGAAAGGATTCAATACCGGGTAAGGAGATCGGAAGAAGAATCAGAGGTGGATTCCTCCGATCCCAACTCTCATCCGCCGGGATTATATATCTCAAGTCGAGGGACGGGCAAAGCTCCATGAAGACCGGTTGGCGAACAGAATCGTGCTTTGGATGAGAGGGACCGTGCTCTTAAGGAAGTCCGTGCTTCACGCCAACGGCGCCAGTAGCTCAACTTATAGAGGAACTTGAGGCGAAGGATAAGGAGCTTAAGGAGAAAGACAAGGAGCTTAAGGAGAGGGATGAGGAGATGGTGACGGAATAGCCGAGGCCTATGTGAAGGCTCACAAGGATCTCTTGGCCGCACTCCGTGAGCGCTACCTGTAAGAAGACTTTTCTTGGATGGCCGATGTGGCTCCCGAGGACAATGATGAAGACAGTGAGGATGAAGCCGAGGGTGAGAGGGAGAGAGGAGTGATCCAACAGATCAGCCGGGGTGATCCTCACCAATAACTTGTACAAATTATGACATGAAATGAAATGCCTTTTGTTCAATGAATGATTGTGATCGGAAAATTTTAAACCATCGTTGTCCGAGTATTTGATTGTATGAGCACAAAGAAAACAAAAACTAAATGTGATTATTAATCTAAGTATGAGAGATCGGAAAGCACTTTGAACATGAGATCTAGGGAAGAAATGCCGAATGTAACTTGATCAAAAATTTAACTCGAACACTTAAGATCGGAATCGAACCAAAACTTTAGCTCTTAGACTTTCTGAAAGGAGGTCGCAATAAACTGTAGGAAAAGATCTAGTGCCGCTCATTTTATTCATCAACAGAGATCAGAATATACCGACGGTCCGAAATTCGAACGGGTTTGAAAGGTCGGTAGAGAGATCGGCCAGACTTTAATGAATGTGAGGACTGCATTGATTCAATTCTCGTGAGGAGAGATCGGAAATGTGACCGCTTATCAAAGAGGGATCTAAACGTGATTAGTCGCTCAAAGAAGGATTTTTATTGATTCTAGGATCGACCAAAATATGGTGTCGACACGCTCTCTTTACGTAATTTCTATTAAAAAAAATTTCAGATAGGAATTATGTAAAGATTCCGACTCATATTTTGGACGATTAGGTATTTGAAATTAGGGAACTAAAGCACACCTAAATTAATGACCTAGAGAATTAAAATCAACTTGGATCTAGAAACCAGAGGTTGATAACAGGAATGTAAATTGCATGACATTAAAATCAACTTAGATCAAGGAACCAGAGGTTGATAGCAGAAATTTAAATTGCAGGAAATTAAAATCAACTTGGATCAAGGATCCAGAGGTTGATGGTGGAATTGCAGGAAATTAAAATCAACTTGGATCTAGGATCCAGAGGTTGATAGTGGAATTGCAGGAAATTAAAATCAACTTGGATCAAGGATCCAGAGGTTGATGGTGGAATTGCAGGAAATTAAAATCAACTTGGATCAAGGATCCAGAGGTTGATGGTGGAATTGCAGGAAATTAAAATCAACTTGGATCAAGGATCCAGAGGTTGATGGTGGAATTGCAGGAAATTAAAATCAACTTGGATCAAGGATCCAGAGGTTGATGGTGGAAATGTAAATTGCAGGAAATTAAAATCAACTTGGATAGCAGAAATTTAAATTGCAGGAAATTAAAATCAACTTGGATCAAGGAACCAGAGGTTGATAGCAGAAATTTAAATTGCAGGAAATTAAAATCAACTTGGATCAAGGATCCAGAGGTTGATGGTGGAATTGCAGGAAATAAAAATCAACTTGGATCAAGGATCCAGAGGTTGATGGTGGAAATTTAAATTGCAGGAAATTAAAATCAACTTGGATCAAGGATCCAGAGGTTGATGGTGGAAATGTAAATTGCAGGAAATTAAAATCAACTTGGATCAAGGATCCAAAGGTTGATGGTGGAATTGCAGGAAATTAAAATCAACTTGGATCAAGGAACCAGAGGTTGATAGCAGAAATTTAAATTGCAGGAAATTAAAATCAGCTTGGATCAAGGATCCAGAGGTTGATGGTAGAAATTTAAATTGCAGGAAATTAAAATCAACTTGGATCAAGGATCCAGAGGTTGATGGTGGAAATGTAAATTGCAGGAAATTAAAATCAACTTGGATAGCAGAAATTTAAATTGCAGGAAATTAAAATCAACTTGGATCAAGGAACCAGAGGTTGATAGCAGAAATTTAAATTGCAGGAAATTAAAATCAACTTGGATCAAGGATCCAGAGGTTGATGGTGGAATTGCAGGAAATTAAAATCAACTTGGATCAAGGATCCAGAGGTTGATGGTGGAAATTTAAATTGCAGGAAATTAAAATCAACTTGGATCAAGGAACCAGAGGTTGATAGCAGAAATTTAAATTGCAGGAAATTAAAATCAACTTACAAGGCTTAGTCTAACTCGACACATGAAGTTCTTTCCCCAAGAAGTGTACTTAACAAGATAACGGCGACGATTAATGGAGGAGGAGTTGCAAGACCGACCTATGATCTCATTCTTTCTGATGACCCTTTTCCGTTCCCGACTTTCTTCTTATTCTTGGAAAGCGCTCATGGATTTCAATTTCTTTTAGTCCATTTTACCATAAGCGCCCTTTCGGGTTTTCACTTTCTTTTAGTCCAATTGACCTGTAGCGCCCTTTCGGGTTTACACCTCTTGTTTTTTTTTTTTTTTTTTTTTTTTTTTGGATGTCATTCCCTGCAAATCTCATAGCAAAGTACGTGAGGTTACCAATTTTCAAATTCAAATCTTATGGCAAAAATTTTAACTAATTAATAGCACACTTAAACAAAGAGAAAGGATAGTAAAAAGTGAGTAGGCGTAAAAATAAGAGTGTATGAACAAGGTATAACTTTATTATGGTCTTAGAAAAGCGAAGATAAACTTTCAAAGGAAAGGGCATAAGGTTAGATCTCACATATTCCTTATGGTTAGTTTTGAAGTCTTTAACCGCCATTATTTCGATTCTTCAAGCCTCATGCCAGAACGGTCTCTTCTCTATCCGTGGTTGCATGCCCTCTTCCTTATTTCTCTGCTTTGCTTGGGACGCCTTTTGGGTTTTCACCCCAAGAAGGTTTTTTTTTTTTTTTTTTTTGGACGCCCTTTCGGGTTTTCATCCTTTCCCTTTTATGCATAGTATCTCTCGACAAAGGTTTCGGCATTGATCGGTCTCGGAATTCTTCACCGCCCATGCGGGTCAAGATCAAGGCTCCTCCGAAAATGTCTTCTTAACCGCATAGGGTCCTCGTATGTTGGTGACCACTTGCCCCGAGGATCGCTTTTGGTTCAAAGAAGACTTTCTTCGTAACTAAGTCCCTGTGTTGGAATTCCTGGGCGTACATTTTTATCAAATGCTCGCCATTCTCCTCTCGTATAATTGCCCGTGACATGCCGCGTTAACCTCTTCTCATCCAGCAAGTTTAGCTGATCCAACCTTGACTGGATCCATTCTGACTCATCAACCCCTGATTCCTTCAGAATCCTTAGGGACGGAATTTCAACTTCAATGGGCAATACCGCTTCCATCCCGTAGACTAGTGAGTATGGAGTTGTCCCGGTCGAGGTCCTTACGGAAGTCCGGTATGCGTGAAGAGCGTAGGAAGCATATCATGCCAATCCCTATATGTGACCGTCATTTTCCTGGATTATTCTCTTGAGGTTTTTGTTTGCAGCTTCCACCTCTCCATTCATCTGGTGACGGTATGTGTAGGAATTGAGGTGTCGGATTTTGTATTGGTCACATAATTCCTGAATCTTCGGACCATTCAAGTTCTTGGCATTATCAGTGACAATTTCATTCGGGAGACCATGCCGGCAGATGATATTGCTTCTGAAGAATTTGAGAAACGTGTTCTGCGTGATGTGAGCATAGGATGTCGCCGACCCACTTGGAGAAATAGTCGATGGCTACAAGGATGAATCTGCCCATTGGATGCCTTGGGATTGATGGGACCAATCACATCTATGCCCCACATTGCAAAAGGCCACGGTGAGACGAGATTGAACAGCCTTGTGAGGTGGCACATTTATCTGATCTCAGAATCGACACTTGTGGCACTTCCGAAATACTCGATGCAATCCTTTTCCATTGTGATCCAAAATACCCACGCCGCATGATTTGCTTCGCCATCATGTGTCCATTGGCGTGAGTGGCACAATTTCCCTCATGAGTTTCAAAAAGGATTTTCTTTGCTTCCTTTGCATCTACACATCTCAACAATTCTCCGTTGGGGCTCCTCTTGTATAGGGTTTCTCCACCGAAAGTACCCTAATGCTAACCTCCGAATCATCTTCTTTTCATTTTTGCTTGCCCTCAAGGGAATTCTCTGGTTCTACAAGAGACCAGATGTCATGATACCAAGGCTTTCCGTCGCTCTTCTTCAATCATGAAGCAATAGGTCGCTCATCCCTTACCTTAATCTTCAACGTCAAACATCCGCTCTTCTTCGATTTGAGGCATAACAGCTTGAGTAGCTAAGGCATCAAAGAAATTGATTCTTGTCTCTACTGTGTGAGTGAAAGAGATTTCTTCAATTTCTTGATCAACTCCAAGAAGTACTTCGATATGGGATCAACTTGGGATCCTTAGTTTGCCATTCTCCCTTGACTTGATAGATTATCGAGCCGAGTCTCCGCACACCTCCAACTTTCTCGATTTTCATCTCTATAGCGGCATGTAGACCCATTACACAAGCTTCATACTGCGACATTGTTGGTAATACAAACCCCAATTTAGCACCTATCGGGAAATGTTTTCCGTCCGGGATACTAGTACAGCCCGATTCCATTTCCGATAAATTGATCGCTTCCATCAAAATACATCTCCCATACATCGGTTGGCTCATCTTCTTCGTGGTCTACTTCATTGATATGTTCATCGTGAACTCAAAATCCAGAGCTTCATAATCCGGATAGGGTTTTCTCGCTAGAGGTCAAGAATCACGCTACCTTTCACCGCTTCCGGTCATATAAACTATGTCATATTGGGAGAGTATAACCCGCCACTTGGCTATCCTCCCGGCACGAACGGGCTTTCAAATACGATTTGATAGGATCCATCCCGAGATAAGCCATGTCTTGTGATTCAACATGTAGTGCTTAAGGCGATTTGTCAGTCCAAGCTAACGCCAGCAAGTCTTTTCTAAGAAAGAATACCTCGACTCACAATCATTGAACTTCTTGCTCGTAATAAATGGCCCTCTCTTTTCGCCAGATCATCATGCTGTCCCAAACACACCCCATAGAATTCGTTGGACCGCCAGTACAGGATCAAAGGCCCGCCGCCACAAAGGGACCAATCGTGGATTTGACAAATCGCTTGATTGTTTCAAAGCCTTTTGACAATCCAATCCCATTGGGTAGGGTTGTTCTTCCGAGTAATCAAAATAGGCTCACTTTGGCAAAGGTGAGATTAGAAATAAACCTCGAAATGTAGTTCACTTTCCTAAAATCGCACCTCCCTTTCTGTTTTTGGGGACGGCATTTCTTGGATAGCTCGAACTTTGTCTGGGTCCACTTCTATTCCTTTCTCGCTTACTATGAATCCCAACAGTTTTCCCGATCTAGCTCCGAATATGCACTTAGCAGGGTTCAGCTTCAACTGATATTTCCTGAGCCTTTCAAACACCCTCCTTATCACCGAACGTGGCTCTCTCTCCCGGATTTGATGATCATATCATCCACATACACCTCCACTTCTTTATGCATCATATCGTGGAATAATGTGACCATTGCGCTACCGTAAGTAGCCCCTGCATTCTTCAACCCGAATGGCATGACCCGAGCAGCGTATCACCCCATTGGGTGATAAAAGCGCTTTATCCTTGTCTTCCTCGCCCATTGGGATCTGATTGTACCGATGCCCCATCAATACACTAACATCCGCCCAAACCCGCTGCATTGTCAACTAGCACATCAATGTGGGGAGAGGGAAATCGTCTTTCAAACTAGCTTTATTAAGATCCCAGAGTCAACGCACACCCGACTCTCCCGCCTTTCTTCATTACCGGACGACGTTAGCCACCCATTGGGGGTATTTGACCACTTCTAAGAACCCGCCATATCGTTTCTTGACTTCATCCCAACCTTAAGCAAAGGTGTCGATTCATTCTCCTTAACTTTTGTTTTACCGGATTGTCCCCGGATCAAGGGAATTTTGTGCGCATTATCCGAGGGTCCAAACCGACCATGTCATCATAGCTCCAAGAGAACACGCGAGAAATTCCTGCTGCATCGATCATATCTCCCAATTCCTCACTCTCCACTACCTTAAGTTCCTTTACTTCTTCCGTGCCTAAGTTTATTGTGCGCGCTTTCATTTTCACAAGGCACGAGGGAGGGTTCATCTTTTCATTGCTTTCCTCCTGTAAGGTCTTCCTCGTAATCACTTGAAGTAATGGCGCTTATGGGGATTTCAAAATTAACCAGAGGAATTTCGAGTCTATTGGATTATTAGGTGTTAATTGATGAATGTTCCTGAATGAATAAAGAATAGAACATGTTATAAGGATGGAATTAAAAAGGAAAGAAAAAGGGTATTGGATTAAAAATGCGCTATCAATTCATTAATATTAATGCCATAAGAAAAGGTCCATTTACAGTATTACACTTGTCACCATGGACAAAGTGATCAAGTGTAGATAACCGCAGGTACTTTACTCGAGATTGAGTACAGTGGATATCCTCCGTTGTCCAGCTTGTCAAGCTCCCGCCTTCACCATTGGCATAAACTAGGGCCTCATACAAGGAATCCAGCTGGATGACATCTATGGATGGATCATCAGTGATTCTTCCAGATTGCCGGATGTTGAATGACCGGTTTAGTGAAGATTTCCGTGATTCTCGGACTACTTTCACCTTTCCCATCTTCCGTCAAATCTCCGATCCCAAGCATTTTTCTCATCCGTAATCGCCCATCCACGAGGGCATCCTCCTCATACCCCAAACCACAACGGCCTATCTTCCGAATGGCCAGATAGGCTCGACAATCCCTTGTAATGTGGCGCCTAGGCCTTTACCCTCTTCATACCCGCTTGACATTACTTTGGCCACCATAGCCATGGCCCTCCTTCCCAAGATCTTGCAATTCAAGGGCCCGGAAAGAACTTTCCAATGACTCTCTACCGCTTCCACATAAGGGAGTGATTGCTTGGTGACCAAGATGGCCTCTTCGCCTCACCGTGATGATTTTGCCGCCCTTAATGTATTTGATCTTCTCGTGCAAAGTCGAAGGAACAAGATTCGCAGAATGGATCCACGGCCTCCCAACAACATAGTGTAAGCCGGCCAATGTTCATCACTTGAAACGTGATATTGAAAGTACATGCACCGACTGATTGGCAAGTCAATGTCCCCAAAGACCTCTCTCCTTGTTCCACAAAAGCTCTTACCACCATAGCACTTTGACGTATGTCCGATTGGTCAACCGCAATCTAGCCAAGGTAGCGCTAGGCAAGACATTGAGGGTCGATCCGTTATCGATGAGGACCTTGGCCACTATACGCCTTTACATTTCACCGCTACATGCAGAGCTTTATTGTGCCCTAAGCTCGGGATCTACCTCTTCTTCGTAAAAGGCTACAGAGCCGATGCCCGGATTTGTCCTACTATTTTCTCAAACCGCCCGAGTAATGTCTGGGTTCACAAAGGCTTGATCCAGATTCTTTGTAAGGCTTGTCGGTGGACTTCCGAGCTCAGATCAATGATAACAGTGATATTCGGGCGGGGTTTTCTCAATCGCTCCACTACGCCATACTCGCCTGTTTCATTATTTGGAGCAGCAGCTCCTCCTCTTCTCTATGCTCAATGTGCTCGCTTCCCGCTTTCTCAACCTCCTCTTCCGTGTTTTTTGACGACTCTCCCATTTTTACTTTCCTTTCCTCTTCTCTCTTTCTTCGTTCTCGTAGAACACCTTCCACTTCGAGTTATAAACTCGACTTCTTGTTCGTGTGGAGAGGATCTTGTTGCAATAACGGGCCGAGAACTGTTTGGGGAGTGATGTTGCTGGTAGGTCCATCATAAGTCATCCCAAATGCTCGTGAGGAGCAAAACATGGTTTTGGTGGTGCCGAGGCGAGGCAAGGCTAGAGCGGATGTGCCGCTGACGCCTCGAGTAAAAACTTGGAAATTATAGTTCCAAGGGACAGCATGAGTGTTGGTGATGGGGAGCCGAGGTGGAGTTCGATAACTGCTACACGGCGGTGAGGCTACCGGGGTGAGAAGGTGATTCGGGTTTGGAGGTAGAGGTATTCTGTCAGATCTTGTGGTGTTCACTTCCCTTCCGCTTTGACCTCTTCCGACATCTCGTAACCTTAAAAGACAATAAGTTCCGACCTCTTGCCTCAACCTCACAATCTCGCACTGTGGTCACCGCCTCCGTGATAAGGACACCCCAGATCCTCCTCACTCCCGCCACCGAGGGCAAAGGTAACCTTCCTCATTGCTATAGCAAAATCTCTCAAAGTAAGGAACCACTTATCCACTTCTGTGTTGATCCCTCTCCTTAGACTCAATCATATTTACACCACTACCCACATTATGGTTGGGCAGTGGGTTTGAGGTGACATTGGGGAGGGAACCATTCCTCAATCTTCAACCACCTGCCCGGATTAAAGCGCACTCTCCTCCGAGTGCCCCGCAGCTTGTCGCTTGAATGCCCTTGTGCTCCTCCATGATACTCACAACGGTGTGGCATCATACCACCCGGGATATGGCTACCGGATTGGGTCCAAAGGGACTGCACGATTTGGTTTATACCGACAAGGTATCGGATATTTCACCGAGAGGGAGGGGAAGGTGGATCAGATTCCTTGGAGGTCTTGGGTTATTTTGTGGTGGCCGTGGTTGAGCCGAGGAGGAGGTGGTCTTGGTTGGAAATTTGCAGTGTGGGGCGACAGGGGCGTGGTTGTGAATAATTAGGAAAGGGGGTGGGATGTTTGCGATAGTTGGGCCATGAGAGGGAGGATATGGCCGGTGGTTATTTTGGGGAATTGGGGAAAATTATTTGCCTAGTGATGGAATGCACATCACTCTCCTTTTCTTGCCAAAATTGGCGCCTTTTCATGTGGTTCTCACCAACTCCTCGTAGCCTTCCTATTCTCGGGATTAGCTTCAATTCTCTCACCGCTTGGATGATATCCGAGAAACCGTTGGAGGTATTTCCAATCATCAGTTGAAGTAGGGAGCCTTCAATGTTTCAATGAATAGGAGCAGAGTTCATTGTCACCACGGAGGATATACTTCGCAGCCTTTCTCCTCCATCGTTGGGCATACCGCTTGAAACTTTCCTGCCTTCTGTGCAGTTTTGGAGATCCTCCTTGTGGGTGCCGATCACAATTGAATTTATACCGCTTAGAAAGGTATCGGCTAAATCCTTCCAGAGTGCAGCTTGCTCCCGCCCAATTGTATGCACCATCTCGTAGCCGCTCCGAGAGGCTCTCGTGAAAGAAGTGAATGAGAAGTCTATCGCCTTCCGTTAAGGCGCATTTTGGCAATGTAGGTTGCCGTGGATGCGGGATCCGAGTTTCCTGTACTTGTCAAATCCGAACCTTGAATTTGGGTGGTACCACCACATCCGCACCAATCTCTGACGATTTACACATCGATCAACCATACATGTTCAACCCTCTATTGCTCTCAATCTTTCTTCTAGAGCCGATAGTTTCTCGTTCTCTCGCCCTATGTTCTCCTTCCACCGCATGATACACTCTCCAACCGAGCCGAGGGGTGGAGTAAATCGGAGGGATCGGATTGAATGGTGAGGCTCGGCATTTGAGACGGCCGTAATAGGAAAAAGGTGGGTCATTATTTATGGTCACCGGATTGACAGTGATTGTCGTCCGAATGGGAGACCAAAGGTAAAAGAGGTTGAAGCTTGTTGAGGATCATTTGTTGTAGGGGCGGAGGAGGTAATGGTGGGCTAGGTTCTCAAGTAGGTTTGTTCTCGAGACATTTCCTTCATTAGTCTCATAATTTCGTAAAGTCGATCTTTCAACTCTGAGACCGCCCTGTAGGTTCTCAGACTTGCTCCGATTTTCCATTATCTTCCTTGTTCGAGATCTTGTTAAGTACACACGCTTAGGTTGAACCATGTGTTTGGTCAGACTTGCCTTGTTTGAATCAATATTGATTTCCAGTGAGGATAAAAAAATTTAAATGAATTTGAGTTTTGCAAAGAAACTAAAAGCCCTTGTCCGGACGTAAGGATACAAAGGGCATTTGAGAGCCGTTGGAGTCTGCAAAAGGATAATCGCCTCAACTTTATCATGGCATCGCTCGATAGTCCGACCATGAATGACGGATTGAATGCGCATTTATGATACCCGCCCATATAGCGATTTCAATTTTTCACATAACCCTAGCGAGGAAGTTCCTACGGAGTCATACTATTCATTCACAAATTTTGCTAAACAATGGTCCAAAATCACTTCATTAATCGAGTAATTTGTACATCGATCTTTTACATTGGCCTAGGCTCGAAGATTCTTTATAATAAGATGACATTTTCTCGAGATACTCATATAACCTTTCTTCTTGCTTGGTGGGTCGAACACTTTCAGAGCATACTCTGATTCGTAATAGTTCCTTTTTTCCCCGTGCTATCATCTTCTCCAACTGGTCCACATTTTCTTTCACCTTGATAGAGGGCACTTGTTTCTCTTTCTCTTTCCTTTCTTTAGCACACTCTTTCAAGATGTCGTTGATGAGGAGTGCCTGCTCTTTTAATTCAAGCTTCTTCTTCTTGTTTTCCTGCTTATACTCTTCAACGAGTACCTCTTGGTACTTCATCCTTTCCTAAGCTTACTATTCTCGCCTTTCATTTCTTTAACCTCACTTGAGAGAGTTTCTTTCCTTTTCCCACTGCACTCTTGCTCTTCGAACCCTATCCTTTCTACCTTGCCTCTTCCTTGAGCTTTCTTACCCTTCTCTTAAGTTTCTCGTTGGTCCTCCAATTGTGTCATTCGCTCTTGCACTGTGAGTTTTCGGTATTTGCCTTTGTAGCGAGTCAACCAGCGATTATTAGCTTCCTCTAATAGGGCGCCTTGGCGAGGGTTGTCGCCCTGAATTCTATGGTAGAGCGCTCTGGTCCCTATCGCCTCCATTTAAGGTAATCGCCCGAGGCACTCTGCCTTTGGGTGATTTCTCCATTAGAGTGATGTTTTCCTGTGACTTGCAGCCATTTTCAACCCTTCTTCTTCCTTGAGCTCATGGTAGAAGTGACCTTGGTGGTATTCTTTAATGTTGAACATGGATCGTGTTGAGCCAAACCGCCTCATTACTGGCCGGAGTGTAACTTGTATACCCTGCTATTCCAATTAGGGACACCGATCAATACCTCTGCACTCAATCAAGACGGGTTGGCTTGACGCCCACGCCTTCCTCCAACAAGAATCATGGCTATTGAAACTCGTAATCCGCTCCCGCCATCGCTTTTTCATTCTTCGAACCGATCACTAACCGGATCATCTTCTCAATGGGAGGTTGGTCAAGGTACCAAGTCAATCCTTTTGTCTCCACAGACACATGTGACCGATAGTCCAGAGGTATAATAACCGAGAGCAACACTTAATGGACCCTTTCCCCGTTGTCCGCAGTAGTTAGGTTAACAAGGTTTCGCAAGGATTGCCAGACGGATTGATCCCCGCCTTTCATCGCCCAAAATACTTCCATCGCATCGCTAGTGATGATCCCCAATGGCCCCGGAACAGATCGCACCATAGATTCCCAAGGCGAGTGCCATGGAAGCTTGATCCCACCGCTTTCTTGGAGGTAATGATCTAACCGCTTCAAGGTACGCCCAATACCATCCATGCGTGTTCCCTTTGATCGCTTTCTCGACTTCACTTCTTCCGGGAGAACCCAACATATGTGCCAACCGCTTCTGTGTCCGCCTATGCTCGAGGTGTAAGTAGATCCGATTCTCGCAATGAGTATGGGATCCCCAAAGAATGCCTCGATATTCCTCCATAGCGGGGGCCAGATTCAATGTCATTGAAAGAGAACACTGCACTTAGGATTCCAAACCACAACATGGCTTTTAATGCAGGATTTGGACCTTGACTTGCATTAAGGTTGCAATCCTTCCGCATTTCTCTTCAAACTGCACCTTGACTGGTCTGAAGCAACCTCCATCTATTAGACATACCCTCGAGGTTGTTCATTTTGACCTCTATTTTGTCCAGATCTAGCGAAGGTAGCGAGCTAACAGTGCCTTAAGCATCATTTTGCGAGGGTACCGGACTATGAACCGATTCGACCAAAGTTTAGCATTCTCGAGCCTTTTCTCGCGATCGACTCGAGGATGCCATGATAAAAATGATGCCTATCCTTTACTGCACTTCTGCTTGGTAACGCTCATGGAGAATTTGTTAGTAAGACAAATTAGGTAATTTTGAATCATACTGCTGACAGTAACACGACACATTTATCAAAGTAGGAAAATGTGTAGGCGTTTTAGTAGGATTCAAAATTACCTCAAAAGAAATAAACAAAAGGAAATTAAAGGTAATAGGTAAGAGTAGGTATGCCCCTTTTGTCCTATAGTAGGGAGACTCCTAACACCGGTAAGCGCTACCTATCCGGATAGTTCTATCTTATGAGGCGCTTTACTACGGCTTTCACTATCGTGACGGTTTAGCTCAGATCTAATTTTTCTAATAGCCACAGTTCCCAAATTGCCCTCATCAGAACAAGAGAGCCCCATTCTACCCCCATGATATTGTCTGAAAATTCCACTGTATCACGGTAAATAGAACGAGTTTCAATTTGAGCGTAAGCCTTCACTGATACTAACGGGTAAAACCCACTGCACCGCTACATGACTCCTCCTACTTTCCTAAAAGGGTAAGAAAGCCCTGTTAGGACCTTAGTGTGTGAGGACATTGTGTGTTTGTTCAGTGTGTGAAGGGACTCCTTTACCTCTTCCCAATTCAGGGGATTTTTATTTTTCCAATTTTTTCCTTTTTTCTTTTTCAAATGAAGAGCAATCGTAAGAGATAGAACAGCAAAACAAAATAGTTAGTAGCAATAATAATTAGCATATGAGACATCGCCGAGTGAGCCCTCTAAATATAATTTGATCTGACAAAAATTAAGCCTACTTTTGGGCCTCTAGATCGGTTGGGTCCCTAGACGTCCCTGAGTCGCTAAGCCGTCGCAATGGGATTTTGCGGTCGCCTGACGATCACTCACCAAGTGGGAAAGAGTGAGGAGTCGCCACCTTAGTTTTGAGGGAAACTAAAGAAAACCATTTGAGAAGTTAAATTAAAAATGAAACCACTTCAAAACAGAGATTCTAAGTTCGGGTCCGTAAACGTGGGGAAGGTGTTAGGCACCCCACCTCGCCCCTTAATAAGGGTAAGTAGATTTAATTCAAGGCCCTTTACAAATTAGTTAGAAGGGCTTAGGCGGCAATGTTAATCCTTTTGGTAGAAGGAATGTTTGATTTTTCACTAAATTTGATCACCAGATACATAAGTAAATGAGACAACCTTAGTGAACGGGTGTGAGAATCTGATAAGTACTCTCCTACGATCTTTTTTATGTTGTTCATTAAAAATTTTAGGGGAGACCTGATAAGAACCCTCCTCCTGGTCTCTTTTAAGTTATTTATTTGAAGTTTTGAGGATGAGACCTGATAAGAACTCTCCTCCGATCTCTTTCAGATGTTTATTAAAATTTGAGGTTGAGACCTGATAAGAACTCTCCTCCGATCCCTATTTAATGTTTATTAAAATTTTGAAGGAGACCTGATAAGAATCCTCCTCCGATCTCTTTTAAGTTATTTATTGTAATTTTGAGAGGAGACCTGATAAGAACCCTCCTCCGATCTCCTTTAGAGTTATTCGTTAATGTTTTGAGTTGAGACCTGATAAGAACTCTCTTCCGATCCCTACTTAATGTTTATCAAAATTTTGAAGGAGACCTGATAAGAACCTCCTCCGATCTCCTTTAAGAGTTGACTTAAAACTTTTAGGCAAGGATAGGATAAGGACTCTTCCGAATTCTTCTATTTTGATGAGACTCTGACAAAGACTTTTCCGACCTTTAAAAATTTAACTACACTACGGGTCTTAAGAACCTAAAACTAAGAATTCGACCTTCAAAAATGCCGGATAAGGTTTATGGATATCCCGTGGCTGAACGGGAACACTAGACTTGATTCATCGACCTTTTCATGTAGTCATTTTACCAATATCTATTAATGACCGATCCACTGCTTCGCTTACTTTGGTCTTATTCCATTTCATGACATCTTTGTCGAATTGTCGCTTACGCCGCCTAATAGTTCTGGCTATCTTCCCGACGTGTTATTCGTGTCCTCTTTAAAGGAGACCTCTAAGTTGCAGCTACCTACGCTTACTCCAACCATTTACATACTACAAAGAGTTAGAAAACTGGTTTTCAGAAATGACGAGATCAATAAAATGAACCGATCACTAAAAATGATTTGAGAGTGACTTTCTTTGGGATTGCTTGTGCAGAAATGGTCTAGATGTAAGAAGAACAAGGAAAATGCGGGAAATAAACGTGACGCTTAATAAAACAAGAATATGAACTCTTATAACAATATTTTCTCTTGGGTTCTCTTGTACAAAATACCCTTGAAGAAAGTTGCAGATGTATGAAGAACAAAGGAAGTGCAGAAACAAACGTAAATGAGTGTGAACTCTACACCGTGAGGAGCCAAATATATTGAAATAATCGTGAAGTGGTAAATAGTGATGGCGGATTGATCACCGAGAGTTGATGTCTGTCGTGAAACCGAGAGATGCTTTAGCTAAAAGGTAACCGGTAAGAACCAGTGAAAGGAAGTTGAGCTTGAACAGAGGAAAGGAAAGCAGAGATGATGAGAGTATGACCAGATAATGAACAAACTGAAATGTAGAGTTCCAATATTCAAAATCTTTTCAAGAAAACACTCAAAACTAGTTTCAAAAGTATTTTTAATCACTACAAAACAGCAGAGTAACAAATCGAATGAAGTTTCAGAGTTCCTCCACGATAATAGCATTCTCTGCCTATATTTTTTTGTCCCCTTGAACAGCTTTTTCATGCAGTATTTATAGGAATCGTGCTCCCATGAAGGGTCAGATTCATTTTGAGGGAGATGGAGGGTCGATTTTGAAGTACATGATCGGATGTTCAGAATTAAAGAGAATCAAAACGAATGGTCGAGATCGCTTCAAAGTATTTGTCCTTTCCTCTTTAATCCGACGGTCTTGAATCCTCTTGTCCGAACGATCCGAGGGCCGAGAGTGAAAACGCCGGTATTATCATCTTCTTTTGATCCAAGGGTTCCTGATTCATCCTTACAAGTGAGATCAACGGTGGAGATTGGGATGTACAGGATCACATGACATACCCCGCACTGTCAAAGATTAAGTGGCGATTCTTAGGCGTATGTGGAGATCTCGTCGCCACGCTTTAACTACCTCGCCCGATTCTCGACGACTGTTATTGGAATTTGTCTTATTCTTTTTGTCTTCCGATCCTCCCTAGCTCCTATTCCGATCTCTCATGCCGATCTCCTATCTCCGATCTCTTTATCCCTTGATCACCGGATTCGGTCCAAGCATTAATTACATCTCGATTTTCAAGCGCCCGCTGCTTTCCGCCAAAGATTAAATGCCCATTTTCCCCTATATATACCCTCGTTGATAGTGGCATTTCCTTCATTCGATTTTTCTCTTTCTCCTTGTTTCTTGGTTCTAGCTGCTCGGGAAAGTTCCGCCACAATCGTGGTTTTGATCCTCTTCCGATGGAATTCTATTCTCGATCAAAATTTACGATCCCGTGATTGGATGGTCCTAATTGACGATGGTGAGAGAACCGGATTTGACCGATCCGTATTGCGGGCTTCGGTTGTACCGATCTCGAAGTTGCTCAATCGAGTTCATTCGGCTTCTCATCACATTGAGTGTTCCGGCCGATTCTCGATCCACATTGGGTGTTCCGACAATGATGAAGCATCCGGTCGGCAATATCCTTGGGATCAGTTATAAACTGATCCTTAGAACACCTGGGAGTATCCTTGGGATTAGTTATAAACTGATCCTTAGATCACCTGGGAGTATCCTTGGGATAAGTTATAAACTGATCCTTAGATCACCTCTTCAGATAGGATTTTTCACCTGGCCTCTAGAGATCGCCCAAATGATGTAATTTTTCAATGTAATCGATTCTAGAGATCGCCACATGATGTAGCTAGACCTTTATTGTAATCCGATCCCTAGAGATCGCCCAAATGATGTAATCCGATCTTTTGAGAATAAAGACTTTATTTTCTGCTATCATCTTATTTTTGCATTGATTATTTTCCGATCTCTACCGTGTTTATCCGATCCGGTTCTTTACCCGAATGACACTTAATCGATCCTTTATTCAAAATATTTAACTTATTATGCCGATCTCCAATTAACCGATCTCCGAACATTCTGATATTTGAGAGAAGTGTCAAAATTGGCCGAGTCTCACCAATCGATGCGCCGCTTAGAACCTCGCGAGCATTAAATGCTCTGACTAGTATAAATAGGGGAGGGTTAGCCGCTTGTTCTCTCATTCCATTTTCAATCCCCGCCACAACTTCAAGTTCTCTCATTTTCTCCGCCCGACGCCGATTAGACTGTAAGGACTTTGATCTTCTTTTTGTTTAAGTTCTTTGTTTCTTTTGAAAATGAGCGTGCCAAGGTCGAGAGCGGCGAGCCCTCCTTCCATTGAGTTCTCTTGGTCATCGCCCGATGAAGAAGAGGCACGCCAAGCGCAACTCGACCCCTTAGGGTCCTCGCCCAGTCGGGCGGGTCGTACTCATTAAGGCGCACGCGCTTCTTCAAGGAGAGAGACCTTCCCATAGACGAGCTTCCATCGGTTCTTCGAACTGACCGCAATCGCTTGTTCAAGAATACAACATTTGTCCCGATTCATATGAGCTAATCAAGTGCCATGGCGATCTTCGTGGTCGATCACTTCTTTGAAGAGAACGACATGGTTATGGTGTATGAGGAATGCTTAAAGGCCGGTCCGAGGTTCCTCTAGACGATTTCTATAAGGAAGTCCTAAAACTTCTCCGAGCATCCATTGTTCAAATTCACCCCAACTCGTGGCGGATCTTGGTAGCTTTCTGAGGTCTATGCCGAGCTAAGGGAATCAGACCTACGGCTAAAGTGTTCGCCAAGCTGCACCGCTAACTCACCGAAAGGACGATGACCATCGGTTCTTTCAGCGGCTTCGCTATGGCTCTTTTCCGACCGCCTCGCCTCTTAAGAATTGGAAGAATCGCTTTCTTCATTGTGAGGAGCAAAGATCCGAGCCGCTTTGAGGACTTCCCCACTGGTGGTACCAGTGGACCTTGCTTCCAACCATATTACCCCGAGCCAAGAGGAAAGTTTGATAGTGATGGATCCAAGAGTGAGGCCGCCACTAAAAAGTATTCTTGTTTGATTCGTGGATCGCCGAGCCGCACCATTGACTGCTCACCGCCATCGCCAAGACCGCGAACTTCCGCTCTCTAACCTCGGCATCGGTATTTTCTATATCTCAATTCTCACGACCTTAGCGATCTCACTAACCTTTTCTTTGTGCGTGTATGGCGGGTGGTGAGGGTTCAAGGAAACTAAGAAGGAGAGAGAGATCTCCTAAGATAAAGGAGATAAAGCGCTCGAACGACTCCAAACGCCTGGCCACGAACCCGGGAGATACAAAGTGATCCTCCCAACCTTCGGTCCGCCGACCACCGGTTACCCGATCTCTCCTAGATCGGAGGAGCACTCTCCGACTCTTGCAGCTTGTTCCAAGCAGGAAGGGGGCCTACTCAAGCTTCCGGGAGGACCTCTTCTGGGCGCCAAGCACCGATCGATCGCTTGAGGAATAATCTGATCACAAGGAGAACTCGATTTCGCCAAAGTCCCGGGTCTACCATCTTCTTTCCGAGGATCGGACAAAGTTATCCTGCAATGGTCTCGACGACATATTGACTCGACCATGAGCTTAAACGTGGAGTGTCCGTGAACTGCATCATGATCCGAAAGGATTCAATACCGGGTAAGGAGATCGGAAGAAGAATCGTGAGGTGGATTCCTCCGATCCCAACTCTCATCCGCCGGATTATATATCTCAAGTCGAGGGACGCAAAGCTCCATGAAGACCGCTGGCCAACATGTAATCGTGCTTTGGATGAGAGGGACCGTGCTCTTAAGGAAGTCCGTGTGCTTCACGCCAACGGTTACTGTCGCCAACTTATAGAGGAACTTGAGGCGAAGGATAAGGAGCTTAAGGAGAAAGACAAGGAGCTTAAGGAGAGGGATGAGGAGATGGTGACGGAATAGCCGAGGCCTATGTGAAGGCTCACAAGGATCTCTTGGCCGCACTCCAGAGCGCTACCTAAGAAGACTTTTCTTGGATGGCCGATGTGGCTCCCGAGGACAATGATGAAGACAAAGGAGGATGAAGCCGAGGTGAGAGGGAGAGAGGAGTGATCCAAATAGATCAGCCGGGGTGATCCTCACCAATAACTTGTACAAATTATGACATGAAATGAAATGCCTTTTGTTCAATGAATGATTGTGATCGGAAAATTTTAAACCATTGTTTGTCCGAGTATTTGATTGTATGAGCACAAAGAAACAAAAACTAAATGTGATTATTAATCTAAGTATGAGAGATCGGAAAGCACTTTGAACATGAGATCGTAGGGAAGAAATGTCAATGTAACTTGATCAAAATTTAACTCAACACTTAAGATCGGAATCGAACCAAAACTTTAGCTCTTAAACTTTCTGAAAGGAGGTCAAGAAAAACTGTAGGAAAAGATCTAGTGCCGCTCATTTTATTCATCAACAGAGATCAGAATATACCCGACGGGTCCGAAATTCACAACGGGTTTGAAAGGTCGAATGATTTGAGAGATCGGCGACTTTAATGAATGTGAGGACTTAGCATTGATTCAATTCTTTGTGAGGAGAGATCTAAATGTGACCGCTTATCAAAGAGGGACCTAAACGTGATTAGTCGCTCAAAGAAGAATTTTTATTGATTCTAGGATCACCAAAATATGGTGTCGACAATGCTCTCTTTACATAATTTCTATTAAAGGAAAGATTTCCGATAGGAATTATGTAAAGATTCCGACTCATATTTTGGACGATTAGGTATTTGAAATTAGGGAACTAAAGCACAACTAAGTTAATGACCTAGAGAATTAAAATCAACTTGGATCTAGAAACCAGAGGTTGATAACAGGAATGTAAATTGCATGACATTAAAATCAACTTAGATCAAGGAACCAGAGGTTGATAGCAGAAATTTAAATTGCAGGAAATTAAAATCAACTTGGATCAAGGATCCAGAGGTTGATGGTGGAATTGCAGGAAATTAAAATCAACTTAGATCAAGGAACCAGAGGTTGATGGTGGAATTGCATGAAATTAAAATCAACTTGGATCAAGGATCCAGAGGTTGATGGTGGAATTGCATGAAATTAAAATCAACTTGGATCAAGGATCCAGAGGTTGATGGTGGAATTGCATGAAATTAAAATCAACTTGGATCAAGGATCCAGAGGTTGATGGTGGAATTGCATGAAATTAAAATCAACTTGGATCAAGGAACCAGAGGTTGATGGTGGAAGAAATTAAAATCAACTTGATAAATTTAAATTGCAGAAATTAAAATCAACTTGGATCAAGGAACCAGAGGTTGATAGCGTAAATGTAAATTGCATGAAATTAAAATCAACTTGGATCAAGGAACCAGAGGTTGATGGTGGAATCGCATGAAATTAAAATCAACTTGGATCAAGGATCCAGAGGTTGATGGTGGAAATTTAAATTAAAATCAACTTGGATCAAGGAACCAGAGGTTGATGGTGGAAATTTAAATTGCAGGAAATTAAAATCAACTTGGATCAAGGAACCAGAGGTTGATGGTGGAATTGCAGGAAATTAAAATCAACTTAGATCAAGGAACCAGAGGTTGATAACAGAAATTTAAATTGCATGAAATTAAAATCAACTTGGATCAAGGAACCAGAGGTTGATGGTGGAAATTTAAATTGCAGGAAATTAAAATCAACTTGGATCAAGGATCCAGAGGTTGATGGTGGAAAATTGCAGGAAATTAAAATCAACTTGGATCAAGGAACCAGAGGTTGATAGCAGTAAATTTAAATTGCAGAAATTAAAATCAACTTGGATCAAGGATCCAGAGGTTGATGGTGGAATTGCAGAAATTAAAATCAACTTGGATCAAGGATCCAGAGGTTGATGGTGGAAATTTAAATTGCAGAAATTAAAATCAACTTGGATCAAGGAACCAGAGGTTGATAGCGTAAATTTAAATTGCAGAAATTAAAATCAACTTACAAGGCTTAGTCTAACTCGACACATGAAGTTCTTTCCCCAAGAAGTGTACTTAACAAGATAACGAGGCGATGATTAATGGAGGAGGAGTTGCAAGACTCGACCTATGATCTCATTCTTTCTGATGACCCTTTTCATTCCCGACTTTCTTCTTATTCTTCTGAGAGCGCTCATGGTTTTCACTTTCTTTTAGTCCATTTGACTAAGCGCCTTTCGGTTTTCACTTTCTTTAGTCCATTTGACTGCTACTTTCGGTTTTCACCTCTAGTTTTTTTTTTTTTTTTTTTTTTTTTTTTTTTGGATGTCATTTCCGCAAATCTCATAGCAAAGTACGTGAGGTTATCAATTTTCAAATTCAAATCTTATGGCAAAAATTTAACTAATTAATAGCACACTTAAACAAAGAGAAAGGATAGTAAAAGTGGTAGGTAAAAATAAGAGTGTATGAATGAAGTATAACTTTATTAGAAAGAAGATAAACTTTCAAAGGGAAAAGGGCATAAGGTTAGATCTCACATATTCCTTATGGTTAGTTTTGAAGTCTTTAACCGCCATTATTTCGATTCCTCCAAGCCTCATGCCGTAACGGTCTCTTCTCCATCCGCGGTTTCATACCCTCTTCCGTATTTCTTCACGTCGGTTCTTGGGACGCCCTTTTTGGGTTTTCACCCCAAGAAAGGTTTTTTTTTTTTTTTTTTTTTTTTTTTTTTTTTTGATGCCTTTCGGTTTTCATCCTTTCCCTTTTTATGCATAGTATCTCTTGACAAAGGTTTCGGCATTGATCGGTCTCGGAATTCTTCACCGCCCATGTGGGTCAAGATCAAGGCTCCTCCGAAAATGTCTTCTTAACCACATAGGGTCCTCATAGGTTGGTGACCACTTGCCCCGAGGATCGCTTTTGGTTCAAAGACTTTCTTCGTAACTAAGTCCCTGTGTTGGAATTCCCGTGCATGCATTTTTATCAAATGCTCGCCATTCTTCCTCGTATAATTGTCCGTGACATGCCGCGTTAACCTCTTCTCATCCAAAGAAATTTAACCGATCCAACCTTGATCGATCCATTCTCGACTATCAACCCCGATTCCTTCGTAATCCTTAGGACGGAATTTCAACCTCAATAGGCAATACCGCTTCCATCCCGTAGACCAGTGAGTATGGAGTTGTCCGGCCGAGGTTCTTACGGAAGTCCGGTATGCGTGAAGAGCGTAGGGAGCATATCATGCCAATCCCTATATGTGACCGTCATTTTCCGGATTATTCTCTTGAGGTTTTTGTTTGCAGCTTCCACCGCTCCATTCATCTGGGGACGGTATGGGGAGGAATTGAGGTGTCGGATTTTGTATTGGTCACATAATTCCTGAATCTTCGGACCATTCAAGTTCTTGGCATTATCAGTGACAATTTCATTCGGTAGACCATGCCTACAGATGATATTGTTTCAAGAATTTGAGAAACGTGTTCTGCGTGATGTGAGCATAGGATGTCGCCTCGACCCACTTGGAGAAATAGTCGATGGCTACAAGGATGAATCTGTGCCCATTGGATGCCTTGGGATTGATGGGACCAATCACATCTATGCCCCACATTGCAAAAGGCCACGGTGAGACGAGATTGAACAGCTTGTGAGGTGGCACATTTATCTGGATTCACAGAACTGACACTTGTGGCACTTCCGAAATACTGATGCAATCCTTTCCATTGTGATCCAAAATACCCACGCCGCATGATTTGCTTCGCCATCATGTGTCCATTGGCGTGAGTGGCACAATTTCCTCATGAGTTTCAAAAGGATTTTCTTTGCTTCCTTTGCATCTACACATCTCAACAATTCTCCGTTGGGGCTCCTCTTGTATAGGGTTTCTCCACTGGGAAAGTACCCTAATGCTAACCTCCGAATCATCTTCTTTTCATTTTTGCTTGCCCCTGAAGGGAATTCTCTGGTTCTACAGTAGACCAGGATGTCATGATACCAAGGCTTTCCGTCGGCTCTTCTTCAATCATGAAGCAATAGGCTGGCTCATCCCTTACCTTAATCTTCAACGTCTGAAACATCTGCCCTTCTTCGATTTGAGCCATAACAGCTAGAGTAGCTAAGGCATCAGCAAATTGATTCTTGTCTCTACTCAGGTGAGTGAAAGAGATTTCTTCGAATTTCTTGATCAACTCCAGAAGTACTTACGATATGGGATCAACTTGGGATCCTTAGTTTGCCATTCTCCTTGACTTGATAGATTATCGAGCCGAGTCTCCGTACACCTCCAACTTTCTCGATTTTCATCTCTATAGCGGCATGTAGACCCATTACACAAGCTTCATACTGCGACATTGTTGGTACAGTCAAACCCCAATTTAGCAGCTATCGGGAAATGTTTTCCGTCCGGGGATACTAATACAGCTCCGATTCCATTTCCTGATAAATTGACTGCTCCATCAAAATACATTTCCCATACATCGGTTAGCTCGTCTTCTTTGCAGTCTACCTCATTAATATGTTCATCAGGGAACTCGAAATTCAGAGCTTCATAATCCGGATAGGGTTTTCGCTAGGAGGTCGCAATCACGCTACCTTTCACCGCTTTCCGGGTCATGTAGACTATGTCATATTGGGAGAGTATAACCTGCCACTTGGCTATCCTTCCCGGCACGAATGGGCTTTCAAATACGTATCTGATAGGATCCATCCTGGAGATAAGCCATGTCTTGTGATTCAACATATAGTGCTTGAGGCGATTTGCTGTCCAAGCTAACGCGCAGCAAGTCTTTTCTAAGAAAGAATACCTCGACTCACAATCATTGAACTTCTTGCTCAGGTAATAAATGGCCCTCTCTTTTCGGCCGGTATCATCATGCTGTCCCAAAACACACCCCATAGAATTCATTTGGTGCGGTGCAAGGATCAAGGCCTTGCCCACAGTGGGACCAATCTTGGTGGATTTGACAAATCGCTTGATTGTTTCGAAAGCCTTTTGACAATCCGAATCCCATTGGGTAGGGTTGTTCTTCCGGAGTAATCTGAAAATAGGCTCAGCTTTGGCAGTGAGATTAGAAATAAACCTCGAAATGTAGTTCAGCTTTCCCAGAAAACTGCGCACCTCCCTTTCTGTTTTCGGGGATGGCATTTCTTGAATAGCTCGAACTTTGTCTGGATCCACTTCTATCCCTTTCTCGCTTACTATGAATCCCAACAGTTTTCCCGATCTAGCTCCGAATATGCACTTAGCAGGGTTCAGCTTCAACTGGTATTTCCTGAGTCTTTCAAACACCCTCCTTATCACCTGAACGTGGCTCTCTTCTCCCCGGGATTTGATGATCATATCATCCACATATACCTCCACTTCTTTATGCATCATATCGTGGAATAATGTGACCATTGCTTGTACTGGTAAGTAGCCCCGGCATTCTTCAACCCGAATGGCATGACCCGATAGCAGAATACCCCCCATTGGGTGATAAAAGCAGTTTTATCCTTGTCTTCCTCGTCCATTGGGATCTGATTGTACCCTGATGCCCCATCAATACACGAACATCTGCCCAAACCCGCGGCATTGTCAACTAGCACATCAATGTGGGGAGAGAAATCGTCTTTCAAACTAGCTTTATTAAGATCCGGTAGTCAACGCACACCACGACTCTCCGTCTTTCTTCATTTCCGGGACGACGTTAGCCACCCATTGGGGATATTTGACCACTTCTAAGAACCCGGCGTCATACTGTTTCTTGACTTCGTCCCGAACCTTAAGCAGTGTGTCGGGATTCATTCTCCTTAACTTTTGTTTTACCGGGATTGTTCCCGGAATTAAAGGAATCTTGTGCGTCACTATCTGAGGGTCCAAACCGACCATGTCATCATAGCTCCAAGAGAACACGTCGAGAAATTCCTTAAGCAGACCGATCATATCTCCCAACTCCTCACTCTCCACTACCTTAAGTTCCCTTTTTACTTCTTCCGAGCCTAAGTTTATTGTGCGCGTTTCATTTTCACAAGGCACGAGGGAGGGTTCATCTTTTTCATTGCTTTCCTCTGTAAGGTCTTCCTCAGAATCACTTGAAGTAATGGCGATTATGGGGATTTCAAAATTAACGGAGGAATTTACGAGTCTATTGGATTATTAGGTGTTAATTGATGAATTGTCTGAAGGAATAAAGAATAGAACATGTTATAAGGATGGAATTAAAAGGAAAGAAAAAGTATTGGATTAAAAATGCGCTATTAATTCATTAATATTAATGCCATAAGAAAAGATCCATTCTGATTACACTTGTCACCATGGACAAAATGATCAAGTGTAGATAACGGAGGTACTTTACTCGAGATTGAGTGCAGGATATCCTCCGTTGTCCGGTTGTCAAGCTCTGCTCTTGACCATTGGCGAAACTAGGGCCTCATACAAGGAATCGGTTGGATGACATCTATGGATGGATCATCGGTGATTCTTACGTACTTGCGGATGTTGAATGGCCGGTTTAGTGAAGATTTAGTGATTCTCGGGACTACTTTCACCTTTCCCATCTTACGGTCAAATCTCGATCCGAAGCATTTTCTCATCGAGAATCGCCCATCGCGAGGCATCCTCCTCATACCCCAAACCATAACGGCCTATCTTCTGAATGGCCGGTATAGGCTCGACAATCCCTTGTAATGTGGCGCCTAGGCCTTTACCCTCTTCATACCCGCTTCTTGACATTACTTTGGCCACCATAGCCATGGCCCCCTCCTTCCCCGTATCTTGCAATTCAAGGGCCTGGAAAGAACTTTCCAATGACTCCTCGGCTGCTTCCACATAAGGGAGTGATTGCGGCTTGGTGACCAGTCTGGCCTCTTCGCCCCTCAGTGATGATTTTGCCGTCCTTAATGTATTTGATCTTACGGTGCAAAGTCGAAGGAGCGACATTCGAGAATGGATCCAAGGCCTCCCTAACTGACATGGTGTGGTGGCTCAATGTTCATCACTTGAAGCGTGATATTGAAAGTACATGCACCGACTGGATTGGCAAGTCAATGTCCCCACACCTCTCTCCTTGTTAGTCAAAAGCTCTCACCACCATAGCACTTTGGCGTATGTCCGATTAGTCAGCGGCAATCTAGCCAAGGTAGCGCTAAGCGATACATTGAGGGCTGATCCGTTATCGATGAGGACCTTGGCCACTATCTGCCTTTACATTTCACCGTTACATGCGAGCTTTATTATGCCCTAAGCTGCGGGGTCTACCTCCTCTTGAGAAAAGGCTACTGGTGGATGCTGGATTTGTCCACTAACTTCTCAAGCGCCGGAGTAATGTCGGGGTTGACAAAGGCTGATCGAGGATTCTCTGTAAGGCTTGTCGGTGCACTTCGAACTCAAAATCAGCGATACTTGAAATCAGGCGGGTGTCTTTCTCATTGTTCCACCACGTCATACTCGCTCTGCTTCATTATTTGGAGCAACGATTCTTCATCTTCTCTATGCTCAACGAGCTCTGCTTCCCTGCTTTCTCAACCTCCTCTTAGTGTTTCTTGATGACTCTCCCATCTTTACTTTCCCTTTTCTCTTTTCTCTTTCCTCGTTCAGTAACACCTCCCACTTGGGTTATAAACTCGACTTCTTGCTCAGTGGAGAGGGTTTTATTGCAATAACAGTGAGGACTTGTTTGGGAGTGATGTTCTTTGGCGAGTCGGCATAAGTCATCTGAAGTGCTCGTGAGGAGCGAAACATGGCTTTGGTAGTCTGGGAGGTGAGGCAAGGCTAGGAGCGGATGTCTTTGCCAGCGCTCCACGAGTAAAAACTTGGAAATTATAGTTCCAAGGGACGGCATGAGTGTTGGTGATGGGGAGTTGTGGAGTCGAATAAGCTATTCTTGGTGGTGAGGCTCTTTGGGGTGAGAAGGTGATTAGGCTTGGAGGTAGAAGCGGTTTGGCTGAATCTTGTGGTGTTCACTTCCCCTTCCGTTTTGACCTCTTCGACATCTCAAAACCTTAAAGACAATAAGTTAGGACCTCTTGCTGAACCCCTCACAATCTCGCGACTCATGATGTTGCCCCTCCATGATAAGGACACCCAGTATTCCTCCTCTAATCCGTTGCACGAGGGGCAAAGGTAACCTTCCCTCATTGATATGGCAAAAATCTCTTTGAAGTAAGGGACCAACTTATCCACTTGGTGTTGATCCTTCTCCCTCGGACTCAATCATATTTACACCACTACGCATTATGGTTGGGCGGTGGATTTGAGGTGACATTGGGGAGGAACCATTCCCCTCAATCTTCAACCACCGTTCGGATTAAAGCGTGCACTCTCCTCTGAGTGCCCGCGATTGTCGGTTGAATGCCCTTGTGCCCCTCCATGATACTCACAGGCGGTGGCATCATACCACACAGGATATGGCGGTGGATTGGGTCCAAAGGGTGAGTACGATTTGGTTTATCTGACAAGGTATCGGTATATTTCAACGAGAGGAGGAAGGGGTGGATCAGGATTCCTTGGAGGTCTCGGGTTATTTTGTGGTGGTCGTGGTTGAGTTGGTGGAGGAGGTGGTCTTGGTTGGAAATTTGTGGGTGGGGCGTATTGTGGGCGTGGTTGTGGATAATTAGGGAAAGGAGGTGGAATGTTGGCGATGATTTGGCCATGAGAGGAGAATATGGCGGTAGTTATTTTGGGAAATTGGGGGTAATTATTTGGGCGGGTGTGAGTGTACATCACCTTCCTTCTTCTTGCCAAAATTGGCGGGCTTCTTCCACGGGGTTTTGACCAACTCCTGTAGTCTTCCTATTCTCAGATTAGCTTCAATTCTCTCACCGGCTTGGATGATATCTGAGAAGCTATTGGAGGTATTGCCAATCATCAGGTTGAAGTAGGGAGCCTTCAATGTTTCGATGAATAGGGAGCAAAGTTCATTGTCGGTCACTGGAGGATATACTTCTGCAGCCTTCTCCCTCCATCGTTGGGCGTACTGCTTGAAACTTTCCCGGTCTTCTGTGCAGTTACGGAGGTCCCTCCTTGTGGGTGCCGCATCACAATTGAATTTATATTGCTTCAGAAAGGCATCGGCTAAATCCTTCCAGGAGTGTAGCTTGCTCCTGTCCAATTGTATGCACCATCTCAGAGCTGCTCCGGAGAGGCTCGTGAAAGAAGTGAATGAGAAGTCTATCGTCTTAGTTAAAGCGGACATTTTGGCAATGTAGGTTGCGGTGGATCTGAGGATCAGAGTTTCGGTGTACTTGTGAAATCGGAACCTTGAATTTGGGTGGTACCACCACATCGGCACCAATCTCGGTGGCGACACATCATTGAACCATACATGTTCAGCCCCTCTATTGCTCTCGATCTTTCTTCTAGAGGCGAGATAGTTTCTCGTTATCTCTCGCCCTATGTTCTCCTTCCTTTGTATGATATGCTCCTCCAGCGGGAGGCGAGGGTGGAAGTGGCTGGAGGATCGGGATTGAATGGTGAGGCTCGGCATTTGAGGCAGTAGGGTAATAGGAAAAAGGTGGGTCATTATTTATGGTCACCGGATTGTGATGATTGTCGGTCGGAATGGGAGGCGAAAGGTAAAGAGGTTGAAGCTTGTTGAGGATCATTTCTTTGTAGGAGCGGAGGAGGTAATGGTGGGCTAGGTTACGAAGTAGGTTTGTTACGAGACATTTCCTTCATTAGTCTCATAATTTGAGAAAGTGATCTTTCAACTCGGAGACACCTGTAGGTTCTGTACTTGCTCTGATTTTCCATTATCTTCCTTGTTCGAGATCTTGTTAAGTACACTCGCTTAGGTTGAGCAGTGTGTTTGGTCAGACTTGCCTTGTTTGAATCAATATTGATTTCCTGTGAGGATAAAAAAAATTTAAATGAATTTGAGTTTTGCAAAAAAACTAAAAGTCCTTGATGCGGACGAAGGATCTGATGGCATTTGAGAGCGAGGTTGGAATGCAAAAGGATAATCGCCTCAACTTTATCATGGCATCGTTCGATAGTCGGCCAGTGAATGGCGGGATTGAATGCGCATTTATGATACTGTCCATATAGCGCATTTCAATTTTCACATAACCCTAGCGAGGAAGTTCCTACGAGTCATACTATTCATTCACAAATTTTGCTAAACAATGGTCCAAAAATCACTTCATTAAGCGAGTAATTTGTACATCGTATCTTTTACATTGGCCTAGGCTCTGGAAGATTCTTTATAATAAGATGACATTTTACGAGATACTCATATAACCTTTCTTCTTGCTTGGCGGTCGAACACTTTGAGCATACTCGGATTGAGTAATAGTTCCTTTTTCCTGTGCTATCATCTTCTCCAACTGGTCCACATTTTCTTTGAGTCCTTGATAGAGGCGGCTTGTTTCTCTTTCTCTTTCCTTTCTTTAGCACACTCTTTCAAGATGTCGTTGATGAGAGTGCTGTTCTTTTAATTCAAGCTTCTTCTTCTTGTTTTCTGTTTATACTCTTCATGAGTACCTCTTGGTACTTCATCCTTTCTGAAGCTTACTATTACGCCCTTTCATCTCTTTGACCTCGGCTTGGAGAGAGTTTCTTTCTTTTTCCCACTTTGTACCTCTTGCTCTTGAACCCTATTCTTTGGCCCTTGCCTCTTCCTTGAGCTTTCTTACCCTTCTCTTAAGTTTCTTCTGTTGGTCCTCCAATTGTTTCATTCGTTCTTGCAGCTGTGAGTTATCGGTGTTTTCCTTTTGTAACGAGTCAACCAGGCGATTATCAGCTTCCTCTAATAGGGCGTCTTGGCGAGGTTGTCGTCCTTGAATTCTATGGTAGAGTGTTCTTGGTCCTGTCGGCTCTCCATTTAAGATAATCGTCAGAGGCACTTGGGCCTTTGGGTGATTTCTCTATCAGAGTGATGCTTTCCCAGTTCTTGCGAGACATTTTCAACCCTTCTTCTTCCTTGAGCTCATGGTAGAAGTGACCTTGGTGGTATTCTTTAATGTTGAACATGGACTGTGTTGAGCCAAAGCGCCTCATTACGATCTTTGGAGTGTAACTTGTATGCCGGTTATTCCAATTAGGGACACCGTGAATACCTCTGTACCAATCAAGGCGGGTTGGCTTGGCGTCCTGACTTCCTCAACGATAATCATGGCTATTGAAACTCGAAATCCGTTCCATACTTGTTTTTCATTCTTGGGCTGATCACTAACGGGTCATCTTCTCAATGGGAGGCTGGTCAAGGTACCAAGTCAATCCTTTTGTCTCCTCGGGACACATGTGGTGATAGTCGGTATAATAGCGAGAGCAACACTTAATGGACCCTTTCCTGTTATGCGGTAAGTTAGGGTTAACAAGGTTTCGGCAAGGATTGCGGTATCGGATTGATCCCTGCCTTTCTCTTGTCCAAAATACCTCTCTTGCCTTTGCTAGTGATGATCCCCAATGGCCAGGGAGCAGGATCGGACCATAGATTCCCAAGGCGAGTGCCATGGAGCTTGATCCCATCGTTTCTCTTGGAGGTGATGATCTAACAGCTTCTCAAGTCGTCAATACCATCCATCGTGTTCCCTTTGTTGTTTCTCTGGACTTCACTTCTTACGGGAAAACCCAACATGTGTGCCAGCCGTTTCAGTGCGTCTATGCTCGAGGTGTAAGTAGATCCGGTTACGCAATGAGTATGGGATCCCCGGCAATGCGATATTCTTCCATAGTGGGGACCGTGTCAATATCATTGAAAGAGAATACTCCGTGCTTAGGATTCCAAAGCGACAACATGGCTTTTAATGCGGGATTTGGACCTTGACTTGCATTAAGGTTGCAATCCTTAGTACTTTTCTTCAAACTGTACCTTGACCTGATCGAGAAGCGACCTCCATCTACTAGACAGACCCTCGAGATTGTTCATTTTGACCTCTATTTTATCCAAATCCAGTGAAGGTAGCGAGCTAGCAGGCGCCTCGAAAGCATCATTTTGGGAGAGTGCTAGGACTATGAGCGGTCGGACCAAAGTTTAGCATTACGAACCTTTTACGCTGACTCGAGGATGCCATGATAAAAATGATGCCTATCCTTCTACAAACTCTTGGTTTGGTAATGCCTGTGAGAAGATTCGTTAGTAAGACAAATTAGGGTAATTTTGAATCATCTTGTTGTGAGGTGACACGTACACATTTATCAAAGTAGGAAAATGTGTAGGTGTTTGATAAATTCAAGATTACCCTCACAAAATGAGCGAAAGGAAATCAAAGAGAGCAAGGTAAGAGTAAACATGTCCCTTTTGTCCTATAATAGGAGACTCACGATCTAGGGTAGCGCTACCTATTTGGATTAGTTCTATCTTATGAGGTAGTTTACTACGACTTTCAACTATCGTGTGGTTTAGCTCGGGATCTAATTTTCTAATAGCCACGGGTTCCCAAATTGCCCCTCATGTAAGCAGTAGAGCCCCATTCTACCCCATGATATTGTCGGGAAAATTCCACGGGTATCACGGTAAATAGAGCGAGTTTCAATTTGGCGAAGCCTTCACGGATACTAACGAGGGTAAAACCCACGGGCACGCTACATGACCCCCTCCTACTTTCCTAAAATGGTAAGAAAGCCGGGTTAGGACCATAGTGTGTGAGGACATTGTGTAAGTGTTCGGTGTGTGAAGGGACACTTTACCTCTTCCCAATTGAGGATTTTATTTTCCATTTTTTCCTTTTTCTTTGAAATGAAGAGCTTTGTAGGAGATAGAGCAGGCAAAACAAAATAGTTAGTAGCAATAATAATTAGCATATAAGACATCGCAAAGTGAGCCCCTCTAAATATAATTTGATCGGACAAAAATTAAGCCTACTTTTGGACCTCTAGACAGGGTTAAGTCGATAATGAGATAAGTCCCAGTGGAGTCGCCATTGTCATGCAATGGGATTTTGCGTGCATGGACGATCACTCACGAAGTGGGAAAGAGTGAGAGTCGCCACCTTAGTTTTGAGGAAACTAAAGAAAACCATTTGAGAAGTTAAATTAAAAATGAAACCACTTCAAAGCAGAGATTCTAAGTTAGGAATTAGTAGCGGGTGGGGAAGGTGTTAGGCACCCCACCTCGTCCCTTAATAAGGGTAAGTAGATTTAGTCTGCGTCCTTTACAAATTAGTTAGAAGGGCTTAGCGGCAATGTTAATCCTTTTGGTAGAAGGAATGTTTGATTTTCACTAAATTTGGATCACCCGGATACATAAGTAAATGAGACAACCTTAGTGAGCAGGTGTGAGAATCGGATAAGAACTCTCCTCAGATCTTTTTAAGTTGTTCATTAAAATTTTGAGGAGACAGGATAAGAACCCTCCTCAGGTCTCTTTTAAGTTATTTATTTGAAGTTTTGAGGATGAGGCCAGGATAAGAACTCTCCTCAGATCTCTTTTAGATGTTTATTAAAATTTGAGGTTGAGGCAGGATAAGAACTCTCCTCAGATCCTATTTAATGTTTATTAAAATTTTGAAGGGAGAGGATAAGAATCCTCCTCAGATCTCTTTTAAGTTATTTATTAAAATTTTGAGAGGAGGCCGGATAAGAACCCTCCTCAGATCTCCTTTAGAGTTATTCGTTAATGTTTTGAGTTGAGGCCGGATAAGAACTCTCTTAGATCCCTACTTAATGTTTATCAAAATTTTGAAGGGAGGCAGGATAAGAACCCTCCTCAGATCTCCTTTAGAGTTGACTTAAAACTTTTAGGCAAGGATAGGATAAGGACTCTTGAGCCCCTTCTATTTTGATGAGACTCGGACAAAGACTTTTCCGACCTTTAAAAATTTAACCACGACTACGGGTCTTAGAACCTAAAACTAAAATTCGACCTTCAAAAATCAGGGGATAAGGTTTATGGATATCCTGTGGCTGAGCAGGGAACACTAGACTTGATTCAGCGACCTTTTCATGTAGTCATTTTACCAATATCTATTAATGGCCGATCCACTCTGTTTCGTTTACTTTGGTCTTATTCCATTTCATGACATCTTTGTCGAATTCTTTTACGTCGGCCTAATAGTTGGCTATCTTCTGGCGTGTTATTGAGTCCTCTTTTTAAAGGAGACCTCTAAGTTGCGACTACCTCGTTTACCCAACCATTTACATACTACAAAGAGTTAGAAAAGCGGTTTTGAAATTACGGAGATCAATAAAATGGCGATCACTAAAAAAATGATTTGAGAGTGACTTTCTTTGGGATTGCTTGTGCGAAATGGTCTAGATGTAAGAAGAACAAGGAAAATCACGGAAATAAGCGTAGGCGCTTAATAAAGCAGTAACATGAACTCTTATAACAATATTTTCTCTTGGGTTCTCTTGTACAAAATACCCTTGAAGAAAGTTGCGGATGTATGAAGAACAAAGGAAGTCGAGGAAACAAGCGTAAGCGATGAGTGTGAACTCTTACTGTGAGGAGCCAAATATATTGAAATAAGCGTGAAGTGGTAAGCAGTGATGAAGATGGCGGATTGATCGGCTGAGAGTTGATATGCATCGTGAAGCAGAGATGCTTTAGCTAAAAGGTAGCAGGGTAAGAACCGGTGAAAGGAAGTTGAGCTTGAGCAGAGGAAAGGAAGCGAGAGATGATGAGAGTATGACGGATAATGAACAAGCTGGAAATGTAGAGTTCCAATATTCAAAATCTTTTTCAAGAAAACACTCCACGAAAACTAGTTTCAAAAGTATTTTTAATCACTACAAAGCAATGAGTAACAAAGCTGAATGAAGTTTGAGTTCCTCCACGATAATAGCGACCTCTTGCCTATATTTTTGTGTCCCCCTTGAGCAGTTTTCATGCGGTATTTATAGGAATCGGGTGCTCCCCATGAAGGTCGAGATTCATTTTGAGGAGATGGAGGTCGGGATTTTGAAGTACATGATCGGATGTTCGGGAATTAAAGAGAATCAAAGCGAATGGTGAGATCGCTTCTCAAAGTATTTGTCCTTTTCCTCTTTTAATCAAGCGGTCTTGAATCCTCTTGTCAGGAACGATCGAGTGAGAGTGGCAGCTGGTATTATCATCTTCTCTTTTGATCCAAGGGTTCGGATTCATCCTTACAAGTGAGATCAACGGTGGAGATTGGGATGTCTGGTTTGTCATGACATACCTGGCACTGTCGGCGTGCGGGCGATTCTTAGGCGTGCGGTGGAGATCTCGTGCGCCGCGCTTTAACTACCTCGGCTCGATTCGGCGGCGGTTATTGGAATTTGTCTTATTCTTTTTGTCTTAGATCCCTCCTAGCTCCTATTAGATCTCTCATGCTTGATCTCCTATCTCGATCTCTTTTATCCCTTGATCGATCTGGATTCGGTCCAAGCATTAATTACATCTCGATTTTGAGCGTCAACCGTTTCCTTCGACATTAAATGCCCATTTTCCCCTATATATACCTGTTGATAGTGGCATTTCCTTCATTCGATTTTCTCTCTTTCTCCTTGTTTCTTGGTTCTAGGCATTCAGGGAAAGTTAGGCTACAAGCGTGGTTTTGATCCTCTTAGATGGAATTCCCTTTTCCTCATTGAAAATTTCGATCCGGTGATTGGATGGTCTAATTGGCGATGGTGAGAAGCTGGATTTGACCGATCCGTATTGCGGGCTTGGTTGTGCCGATCTCGAGTTGCTCAGCGAGTTCATTCGGCTTCTCATCACATTGAGTGTTCGGCGATTACGATCCACATTGGGTGTTAACGGCGGATGAAGCATCCGATCGGCAATATCCAGGATCGATTATAAGCGATCCTTGGAACACAGGAGTATCCTTGGAATTAGTTATAAAGCGATCCATGGATCTCACAGGAGTATCCTTGGGATAAGTTATAAGCGATCCTTAGATCGACCTCTTGGATAGGATTTTCCTCTAGAGATCACGAAATGATGTGATCAATGTTAGTGTAATCCGATCTCTAGAGATCGCCCAAATGATGTAGTCTGTCAATGTAATCGGATCTCTAGAGATCACCCAAATGATGTAGTCTGTCCTTTATTGTGTCAGATCCTAGAGATCGCCCAAATGATGTAATCAGATCTTTTTGCAAATAAAGACTTTATTTTGCAGTTATCATCTTATTATTTTTGCATTGATTATTTTCCGATCTCTAAGGTGGTTATTCGATCTGGTTCTTTACTTGAATGACACTTGGTGATCCTTTATTCAAAATATTTAACTTATTATGCGATCTCCATTGCAGATCTCTGAACATTCGGATATTTGAGAGAAGTGTCGAGCAGTTGTCGAGTCTCACCAATCGATGCGCGCCTAGAACCTCGCGAGCATTAAATGCTCGGACTAGTATAAATAGGGGAGGTTAGCGGTTGTTCTCTCATTTCATTTGATCTCTGCTCATAGCTTGAAGTTCTCTCATTTTCTCGGTTTCTCAGGCAGATTAGACTCTGGTAAGGACTTTGATCTTCTTTTTGTTTAAGTTCTTTGTTTCTTTTGAAAATGGCGGTGCAGAAGGTCGGAGGCGTGAGCCCTCCTTCCATTGAGTTCTCTTGGTCATCGTCGATGAAGAAGAAGCGATCGAACCAAGCGCAACTGGACCCCTTAGGGTCCTGCTCCAGTCGGCGGGTCGTACCATTAAAGCGTCTGCGCCCTTCTTCAGAGAGAGACCCTTCCTATAGGCGAGCTTCCATCGGTTCTTGGGAATCCGATCTGCAATCGTTTGTTCAAGAATACAACATTTGTCTGATTCATATGGTGATCAAGTGCCATGGCGATCTTAGTGTCGATCATTCTTTTGAAGAGGATGACATGGTCATGGTGTCTGAAGAAACGATTAAAGGCGATGCGAGGTTCCCTCTAGCGATTTCTATAAGGAGGTCCTAAAATTTCACGAATATCCATTGTTCAAATCCACCCCAACTCGTGGCGGATCTTGGTTGCTTTAGAGGTCTATGCAGAGCTAAGGGAATCGGACCTACGGCTAAAGTGTTAGCCAAGCTGCCGGCTAACTCAGAAAGGGCGATGACCCTTTGGTTCTTTGGTGAAGCCTAATTGCGGAGCTCTTTTCGATCGCCCTCGTCTCTTAGAAGCTGGAAGAATCGTTTCTTCATTGTGAGGAGCAAAGATCAGAGCGCTTTGAGACTTCCCAGCGGTGGTGGTACGGGGACCCTTGCTTAGAACCATATTACCACGGCGAAGAGGAAAGTTTGATAGTGATGGATCACGAAGAGTGAGGCTGCCACTAAAAAGTATTCTTGTTTGGATTCGGTGGCTGTAGAAATTGCACCATTAATTTGTTCGGTGCTCCTTGGCCAAGACCGCGAACTTCCGCTCTCTAACCTCGGCATCGGTATTTTCTATATCTCAATTCTCACGACCTTAGTGATCTCACTAACCTTTTCTTTGTGCGGTATGGCGGGTGGTGAGGTTCAAGAAGCGGAAGAAGGAGAGAGATCTCGGAAGATAAAGGAGATAAAGCGTTGAAGCGACTCAAGCGCTTGATCACGAACACAGGGAGATACAAAGTGATCCTCCCCAACCTTGGGTCGCCCGACCACTGAAGCTACCCGATCTCCTCCTAGATCGGAGGAGCGACCTCCGACTCTTGCGGTTGTTCCAAGCGGGGAAGGGGCCTACTCAAGCTGCAGGAGGACCTCTTCTCGGGCGCTCAAGTCTTGATCGGCTGCTTGAGGAATAGCCGGGTATCGAGGAGAACTCTGATTTTGCCAAAGTCCTGGGGTCTACCATCTTCTTTGAGGAGGATCGGGACAGGCTATCCCAGAATGGTCTCGACGACATATTGACTCGGACCATGAGCTTAAACGTGGAGTGTCTGGTGAACCAGACCATGATCCGGGAAAGGATTCAGCGCTTGGGTAAGGAGATCGGGAAGAAGAATCGGAAGTGGATTCCCTCGATCCCAACTCTCATCGGCTCGGGATTATATATCTCAAGTCGAGGGCGGGCAAAGCTCCATGAAGGCCGGTTGGCGAGCAGAATCGTATTTTGGATGAGAGGGACCGTGCTCTTAAGGAAGTCGGGTGCTTCACGCCAATGAAGCCTCTCGGTCGCTCAACTTATAGAGGAACTTGAGGCGAAGGATAAGGAGCTTAAGGAGAGGGATGAGGAGATGGTGGCGGGAATGGCCAGAGCTATGTGAAGGCTCACAAGGATCTCTTGGCCGCACTCCGGGGCGTTACCGGAAGAAGACTTTTCTTGGATGGCGATGTGGCTCCACGAGGACAATGATGAAGGCAGTGAGGATGGCCCAGGGGTGAGAGGAGAGAGGAGTGATCAAATGTAGATCAGTGGGGTGATCCCAGTAGAATAACTGTACAAATTATGACATGAAATGAAATGCCTTTTGTTCAATGAATGATTGTGATCGGAAAATTTTAAGCCATTGTTTGTCTGAGTATTTGATTGTATGAGCACAGCAAAACAAAAACTAAATGTGATTATTAATCTAAGTATGAGAGATCGGAAAGCACTTTGAACATGAGATCGGTAGGGAAGAAATGTTGAACAGAACTTGGTGAAAATTTAACTCGAACACTTAAGATCGGAATCGAACCAAAACTTTAGCTCTTAAACTTTCGGAAAGGAGGTCGGCAATAAAGCGGTAGGAAAAGATCTAGTGCCGTTCATTTTATTCATCAACGAGAGATCGGGAATATTCTTGGCAGTCAGGAAATCCGACATCGGGTTTGAGGAGTCGGTAAAATGATTTTGAGAGATCGGTGAGTTTTAATGAATGTGAGGACTTAGCATTGATTCAATTCTTTGTGAGGAGAGATCGGAAATGTGACCGCCTATCAAGGAGGGGCCGGAAGCGTGATTAATTTGTTCAAAGAAGAATTTTTATTGATTCTAGGGATCGGCCAAAATATGGTGTCGACAGCTGCCCCTCTTTACATAATTTCTATTAAAGGAAAGATTTCCGTATAGGAATTATGTAAAGAATCCGACTCATATTTTGGACAATTAGGTATTTGAAATTAGGGAACTAAAGCATACCTAAGTTAATGACCTAGAAAATTAAATTCAACTTGGTTCTAGAAACGAGAGGTTGATAACGAGGAATGTAAATTGCATGACATTAAAATCAACTTGGATCAAGGAACGAGAGGTTGATCGAGAAATTTAAATGCATGAAATTAAAATCAACTTAGATCAAGGAACGGAGGTTGATGGCGGAAATTTAAATTGCGGAAATTAAAATCAACTTGGATCAAGGATCAGGTCGATGGTGGAATTGCGGAAATTAAAATCAACTTGGATCAAGGATCGGAGGTTGATGGTGGAATTGCATGAAATTAAAATCAACTTGGATCAGGATCGAGGTTGATAGCGGAAATTTAAATCATGAAATTAAAATCAACTTGGATCAAGGATCGAGGTTGATGGTGGAATTGCATGAAATTAAAATCAACTTGGATCAAGGATCGAGGTTGATGGTGGAATTGCGGAAATTAAAATCAACTTGGATCAAGGATCCAAGGTTGATGTGAAATTTAAATTGCGGAAATTAAAATCAACTTGGATCAAGGATCGGTTGATGGTGGAATTGCGGGAAATTAAAATCAGCTTGGATCAAGGATCAGAGGTTGATGGTGGAAATTGCGGAAATTAAAATCAACTTGGATCAAGGATCGGAGGTTGATGGTGGAATTGCGAGGAAATTAAAATCAACTTGGATCAAGGATCCGGAGGTTGATAGTGGAATTGCGAAATTAAAATCAACTTGGATCAAGGAACGAGAGGTTGATGGTAGAAATTTAAGTGCGGAAATTAAAATCAACTTGGATCAAGGATCGGTTGATGGTGGAATTGCGAAATTAAAATCAACTTGGATCAAGGATCAGGTCGATGGTGGAATTGCGGAAATTAAAATCAACTTACAATGAGTCTAACCACGACACATGAAGTTCTTTCCTGAAGAAGTGTACTTAACAAGATAACGAGCGGATGATTAATGGAGGAGGAGTTGCAAGACGACCTATGATCTCATTCTTTCGGATGCCCCTTTTTCATTCAGACTTTCTTCTTATTCTTGGAAAGCGCCCTACGAGTTTCACTTTCTCTTCGTCCATTCGACGAGCGCCCTTTGGTTTTCACCTCTAGAAGTTTTTTTTTTTTTTTTTTTTTTGAAGGCTATTTCTGCAAATCTCATAATAAAATCGTGAGGTTATCAATTTTCAAATTCAAATCTTATGGCAAAAATTTTAACTAATTAATAGCGCATTAAACAAAGAGAAAGGATAGCATGGGAAAATAACAACAGAATGAATGAAGTATAACTTTATTAGAAATAATAGACTTTCAAAGGAAAAGGGCATAAGGTTAGATCTCACATATTCCTTATGGTTAGTTTTGAAGTCTTTTAAGCGCCATTATTTGAGTTCTCTGAGTCTCATGTGCGGTCTCTTCTCTATTCGCGGTTTCATACCCTCTTCCTTATTTCTCCACTTTGGTTCTTGGGGCGCCCTTTTGGGTTTTCACCCAGAAGTTTTTTTTTTTTTTTTTTTTTTTGCCTTTCGGGTTTCACCCTTTCCCCTTTTATGCATAGTATCTCTTGTGATTATCGGCATTGGTAGTCTCGGGAATTCTTCACGTCTATGTGGGTGAAGATCAAGGCTCCTCGGAAAATGTCTTTTTAACCACATAGGGTCCCTCATGGGTTGGTGACCACTTGCCCGAAGTCGTTTTGGTTGTGACACTTTCTTGATACTAGGTCCCGGGTTGGAATTCACGATGTGCGTACATTTTTATCAAATGCCACAGCCATTCTTCTCTGTATAATTGTCAGTGACATC